>NW_027597055.1:0-108656 GCF_964194155.1 Cetorhinus maximus
CGAGGCAAGGAGAGGGCGAGGTAGGGCGAGGGCGAGAGCGATGCACTGCGAGGCAGGGAGAGGGCGAGGCAGGCAGAGGGCGAGGCAGGCAGAGGGCGATGCAGGGAGAGGGCGATGCAGGGAGAGGGCGATGCAGGGAGAGGGCGAGGCAGGGAGAGGGCGAGGCAGGGTGACGGCGAGGCAGTGAGAGGGCGAGGCAGGGAGAGGGCGAGGCAGGAGAGGGCGAGGCAGGGAGACGGCGAGGCAGGGAGACGGCGAGGCAGGGAGACGGCGAGGCAGGGAGACGGCGAGGCAGGGAGAGGGCGAGGCAGGGAGAGGGCGAGGGCGAGGCAGGGAAAGGGCAAGGCAGGGCTAAAGTTTGGCAGGGTGAGGGCGAGGCATTGCGAGGCACTGCGAGGCAGGAAGAGGGCGAGGCCGGGAGAGGACGAGGCAGGAGAGGGCGAGGCAGGGAGAGGGCGAGGCAGGGAGAGGACGAGGCAGGGCGAGGACGAGGCAGGGCGAGGGCGAGGCAGGGCGAGGGCGAGGCAGGGCAAGGCGAGGCAGGGCTAGGGCGAGGGTGGGGCAGGGCGAGGGCGAGTCAGGGCGAGGGCGAGTGCGAGGCAGGGCGAGGGCGAGTGCGAGGCAGGGCGAGGGCGAGTGCGAGGCAGGGCGAGGGCGAGGCAGGGCGACGGCGAGGCAGGGAGAGGTCGACGGCGAGGCAGGGAGAGAGCGATGGCGAGACAGGGAGAGGGTGTGGTCGAAGTCGAGGTAGGATGACTGCGAGGGCGAGGCAGTGTGAGGGCGAGTGCGAGGCAGGGAGAGGGCGAGGGCGATGCAGGGAGAGGGCGAGGGCGAGGCCGGGAGAGGGCGAGGGCGAGGCCGGGAGAGGGCGAGGGCGAGGGCGAGGCCGGGAGAGGGCGAGGGCGAGGCCGGGAGTGGGTGAGGCCGGGAGATGGCGAGGCAGGTCGAGGGCGAGGCAGGGCGAGGGCGAGGCAGGGCGAGGGCGAGGCAGGGCGAGGGTGTGGGCAAGGCAGGGAGAGGGCTAGGGCAAGGCAGGGAGAGGGCTAGGGCAAGGCAGGGAGAGGGCGAGGGCAAGGCAGGGAGAGGGAGAGAGCAAAGCAGGGAGAGGGAGAGGGCGAAGCACATCGAGGGCGAGGCAGGGAGAGGGCGAGGTCGAAGCAGGGAGAGGGCGAGACAGGGCGAGGCAGGGCGAGGGCGAGGCAGGGCGAGGGCGAGGCAGGGCGTGGGCGAGGCAGGGCGTGGGCGAGGCAGGGCGAGGGCGAGGCAGGGCGAGGGCGAGGCAGGGCGAGGGCGAGGCAGGGTGTGGGCGAGGCAGGGTGAGGCAGGGCGAAGGCGAGGCTGGGCGAGGGCGAGGCTGGGCGAGGGTGAGGCTGGGCGAGGGCGAGGCTGGGCGAGGGCGAGGCTGGGCGAGGGCGAGGCAGGGCGAGGGCGAGGGCAAGGCAGGGCGAGGGCGAGGCAGGGCGAGGGCGAGGGCGTAGCAGGGCGAGAGCGCGGCAGGGAGAGGGCGAGGCCGGGAGAGGGCGAGGCAGGGAGAGGGCGAGGCAGGGAGAGGGCGAGGCAGGGAGAGGGCGAGGCAGGGAGAGGGCGAGGCAGGGAGAGATAGAGGCACGGAGAGATAGAGGCAGGGAGAGATAGAGGCAGGGAGGGGTCGAGGGCGAGGGCGAGGCAGGGAGAGGGCGAGGCAGGGAGAGGGCGAGGCAGGGAGAGGGCGAGGCAAGGAGAGGGCGAGGTAGGGCGAGGGCGAGAGCGATGCACTGCGAGGCAAGGAGAGGGCGAGGCAGGCATAGGGCGATGCAGGGAGAGGGCGAGGCAGGGAGAGGGCGAGGCAGGGAGAGAACGAGGCAGGGAGAGGGCGAGGGCGAGGCAGGGAAAGGGCAAGGCAGGGCTAAAGTTTGGCAGGGTGAGGGCGAGGCAGGGCGAGGCATTGCGAGGCACTGCGAGGCAGGAAGAGGGCGAGGCCGGGAGAGGGCGAGGCAGGGAGAGGGTGAGGCAGGGCGTGGGCGAGGCAGGGCGAGGGCGAGGGCGAGGCACGGCGTGGTCGTGGCAGGGCCAGGTTGTGCAGGGCGAGGGCGAGGCAGGGCGAGGGCGAGGCAGGGCGAGGGCTAGGGAGAGGGCGAGGGCGAGGGACTGCGAGGCAGGGAGAGGGCGAGGCAGGGAGAGGGCGAGGCAGGGAGAGGGCAGGGCAGGGAGAGGACGAGGCAGGGAGAGGGCGAGACAGAAGGAGGGCGAGGCAGAAGGAGGGCGAGGCAGGGAGAAGGCGAGGCAGGGAGAGGGAGAGGCAGGGAGAGGGCAAGGGCGAGGGAAAGGCAGGGAGAGGGCGAGGCAGGGCGAGGGCGAGGCAGGGCGAGGGCGAGGCACGGCGAGGGCGAGGCAGGGCGAGGGTGAGGGTGAGGCAGGGCGAGGGCGAGGCAGGGCGAGGGTGAGGGTGAGGCAGGGCGAGGGCGAGGCACGGCGATTGCGAGGCAGGGCGAGGGCGAGAGCGAGGCACTGTGAGGCAGGGAGAGGGCGAGGCAGGGAGAGGGCGAGGCAGGGAGAGGGCAGGGCAGGGAGAGGGCCAGGCAGGGCGAGGTCTAGGGAGAGGGCGAGGGCGAGGGACTGCGAGGCAGGGAGTGGGCGAGGCAGGGAGAGGGCGAGGCAGGGAGAGGGCGAGGCAGGGAGAGGGCAGGGCAGGGAGAGGACGAGGCAGGGAGAGGGCGAGGCAGGGAGAAGGCGAGGCAGGGAGAGGGAGAGGCAGGGAGAGGGCGAGGCAGGGAGAGGGCGAGGCAGGGAGAGGGCGAGGCAGGGAGTGGGCGAGGCAGGGAGTGGGCGAGGCAGGGAGACTGCGAGGCAGGGAGACTGCGAGGCAGGGAGAGGGCGGGGCAGGGAGAGGGCGGGGCAGGGAGAGTGCGAGGCAGGGAGAGGGCGAGGCAGGGAGAGGGCGAGGCAGGGAGAGGGCGAGGCAGGGAGAGGGCGAGGCAGGGAGAGGGCGAGGCAGGGAGAGGGCGAGGCAGGGAGAGGGCGAGGCAGGGAGAGGGCGAGGCAGGGAGAGGGCGAGGCAGGGAGAGGGCGAGGCAGGGAGAGATAGAGGCAGGGAGAGATAGAGGCAGGGAGAGATAGAGGCAGGGAGGGGTCGAGGGCGAGGGCGAGGCAGGGAGACGGCGAGGCAGGGAGAGGGCGAGGCAGGGAGAGGGCGAGGCAGGGAGAGGGCGAGGCAGGGAGAGGGCGAGGCAAGGAGAGGGCGAGGTAGGGCGAGGGCGAGAGCGATGCACTGCGAGGCAGGGAGAGGGCGAGGCAGGCAGAGGGCGAGGCAGGCAGAGGGCGATGCAGGGAGAGGGCGATGCAGGGAGAGGGCGATGCAGGGAGAGGGCGAGGCAGGGAGAGGGCGAGGCAGGGTGACGGCGAGGCAGTGAGAGGGCGAGGCAGGGAGAGGGCGAGGCAGGGAGAGGGCGAGGCAGGGAGACGGCGAGGCAGGGAGACGGCGAGGCAGGGAGACGGCGAGGCAGGGAGACGGCGAGGCAGGGAGAGGGCGAGGCAGGGAGAGGGCAAGGCAGGGAGAGGGCGAGGGCGAGGCAGGGAAAGGGCAAGGCAGGGCTAAAGTTTGGCAGGGTGAGGGCGAGGCATTGCGAGGCACTGCGAGGCAGGAAGAGGGCGAGGCCGGGAGAGGACGAGGCAGGGAGAGGGCGAGGCAGGGAGAGGGCGAGGCAGGGAGAGGGCGAGGCAGGGACAGGGCGAGGCAGGGACAGGGCGAGGCAGGGAGAGCGCGAGGCAGGGAGAGCGCGAGGCAGGGAGAGGGCGAGGCAGGGAGATGGCGAGGCAGGGAGAGGGCGAGGCAGGGAGAGGGCGAGGCAGGGAGAGGGCGAGGCAGGGAGAGGGCGAGGCAGGGAGAGGGCGAGGCAGGGAGAAATAGAGGCAGGGAGAGATAGAGGCAGGGAGGGGGTGAGGGCGAGGGCGAGGCAGGGAGAGGGCGAGGGCGAGGCAGGGAGAGGGCGAGGCAGGGAGAGGGCGAGGCAGGGAGAGGGCGAGGGCGAGGCAGGGAAAGGGCGAGGCAGGGCGAAAGTTTGGCAGGGTGAGGGCGAGGCAGGGCGAGGCGTTGCGAGGCACTGCGAGGCAGGGAGAGGGCGAGGCAGGGAGAGGGCGAGGCAGGGAGAGGGCGAGGCAGGGAGTGGGCGAGGCAGGGAGTGGGCGAGGCAGGGAGAGGGCGAGGCAGGGAGAGGGCGAGGCAGGGAGAGGGCGAGGCAGGGAAAGTGCAGGGCAGGGCGATGGCGAGGCTGGGCGACGGCGAGGCAGGGCAAGCGTGAAGCAGGGCGTGGGCGAGGGCGTTGCAGGGCGAGGTCGAGGCAGGGCGAGGGCGAGGCAGGGCGAGGGCGTGGCAGGGCGAGGGCGTGGCAGGGCGAGAGCGTGGCAGGGCGAGGTCGAGGCAGGGCGAGGGCGAGGCAGGGCGAGGGCGTGGCAGGGCGAGAGCGTGGCAGGGCGAGGGCGAGGGCGATGCAGGGCGAGGGCGAGGAAGGGCGAGGGTGCGGCAGGGCCAGGGCGAGGGCGAGGGCGAGGCAGGGCGAGGCGAGGGTGAAGGCGTGGCAGGAGAGGGCGAGGCAGGGAGAGGGCGAGGCAGGGAGAGGGCGAGGCAGGGAGAGGGCGAGGCAGGGAGAGGCGAGGCAGGGAGAGGGCGAGGCAGGGACAGGGCGAGGCAGGGAGAGGGCGAGGCAGAAAGAGGGCGAGGCAGAGAGAGGGCGAGGTCGGGAGAGTGCGAAGCAGGGAGATGGCGAGGCAGGGAGAGGGCGAGGCAGGGAGATGGCGAGCCAGGAAGAGGGAGAGGCAGGGAGAGTGCGATGCAGGGTGAGGGCGAGGCAGGGAGTGGGCGAGGCAGGGAGAGGGCGAGGCTGGGAGAGGGCGAGGCTGGGAGAGGGCGAGGCTGGGAGAGGGCGAGGCTGGGAGAGGGCGAGGCTGGAAGAGGGCGAGGCTGGAAGAGGGCGAGCCAGGGCGAGGGCGAGGCAGGGCGAGGGCGAAGCAGTGCGAGAGCGAGGCAGGTAGATGACGAGGCAGGGCGAGGGCGAGGCAGGGAGAGGGCGAGGGCGAGGCAGGGAGAGGGCGAGGCAGGGAGAGGGCGAGGCAGGGAGAGGGCGAGGGCGAGGGCGAGGCAGGGAGAGGGCGAGGGCGAGGGCAAGGGCGAGGGCGAGGGCGAGGCAGGGAGAGGGAGAGGCAGGGTGAGGCAGGGCGAGGGCGAGGCAGGGCGAGGGCGAGGCTGGGAGAAGGCGAGGCTGGGAGAGGGCGAGGCTGGGAGAGGGCGAGGCAGGGAGAGGGCGAGGCAGGGAGAGGGCGAGGCAGGGAGAGGGCGAGGCGGGGCCAGGCAGTGCGAGGGCGAGGGTGGGGCTGGGCGAGGTCGAGGGCGAGGCAGGGAGTGGGCGAGGCAGGGAGAGGGCGAGGCAGGGAGAGGGCGAGGCAGGGAGAGGGCGAGGCAGGGAGAGGGCGAGTCAGGGTGTGGGCGAGGCAGGGAGAGGGCGTGGCAGGGAGAGGGCGAGGCAGGGAGAGGGCGAGGCAGGGAGAGGGCAGGGCAGGGCGAGGGCGAGGCTGGGCGACGGCGAGGGCGCAGGCAGGGCGAGGGCGAGGCAGGTCCATGGCGAGGTAGGGCCAGGGCGAGGGCGAGGCAGGGCGAGGGCGAGGCAGGGCGATGGCGAGGCAGGGCGAGGGCGAGGCAGGACGAGGCAGGGCGAGGGCGATGCAGGGCGAGGGCGAGGCAGTGCGAGGGCGAGGCAGGGTGAGGGAGAGGCAGTGCGAGGGCGAGGCAGGGTGAGGGTGAGGCAGGGTGAGGGCGAGACAGGGCAGGGCGAGGCAGGGCGAGGGCGAGGCAGAGCGAGGGCGAGCCAGAGCGAGGGCGAGGCTGGGCGTGGGCGAGGCTGGGCGTGGGCGAGGCAGGGCGAGGGTGAGGCAGGGCGAGGGCGAGGCAGGGCGAGGGCGAGGCAGTGCGAGGGCGAGGCAGTGCGAGGGCGAGGCAGGGTGAGGGCGAGGCAGGGCGAGGGCGAGGCAGGGCGAGGGCGAGGGCGAGGACGAAGCACGTCGAGGGTGAGGCAGGGAGAGGGCGAGGCAGGGAGAGGGCGAGGGCGAGGCAGGGAGAGGGCGAGGGCGAGGCAGGGAGAGGGCCAGGCAGGGCGAGGGTTTGGCAGGGCGAAGGTGAGGCAGGGAGACGGCGAGGCAGGGAGAGTGCGAGGCAGGGAGAGTGCGAGGCAGGGAGAGGGCGAGGCAGGGAGAGGGTGAGGCAGGGAGAGGGCGAGGCAGGGAGAGGGTGAGGCAGGGAGAGGGCGAGGCAGGGAGAGATAGAGGCAGGGAGAGATAGAGGCAGGGAGAGATAGAGGCAGGGAGGGGTTGAGGGCGAGGGCGAGGCAGGGAGACGGCGAGGCAGGGAGAGGGCGAGGCAGGGAGAGGGCGAGGCAAGGAGAGGGCGAGGTAGGGCGAGGGCGAGAGCGATGCACTGCGAGGCAGGGAGAGGGCGAGGCAGGCAGAGGGCGATGCAGGGAGAGGGCGAGGCAGGGAGAGGGCGAGGCAGGGAGAGGGCGAGGCAGGGAGAGGGCGAGGCAGGGAAAGGGCAAGGCAGGGCTAAAGTTTGGCAGGGTGAGGGCGAGGCAGGGCGAGGCATTGCGAGGCACAGCGAGGCAGGAAGAGGGCGAGGCCGGGAGAGGGCGAGGCCGGGAGAGGGCGAGGCAGGGAGAGGGCGAGGCAGGGAGAGGGCGAGGCAGGGAGAGGGTGAGGCAGGGAGAGGGTGAGGCAGGGACAGGGCGAGGCAGGGACAGGGCGAGGCAGGGAGAGCGCGAGGCAGGGAGAGGGCGAGGCAGGGAGAGTGCGAGGCAAGGAGATGGCGAGGCAGGGAGAGGGCGAGGCAGGGAGAGGGCGAGGCAGGGAGAGGGAGAGGCAGGGAGAGATAGAGGCAGGGAGAGATAGAGGCAGTGAGGGGGCGAGGGCGAGGGCGAGGCAGGGAGACGGCGAGGCAGGGAGAGGGCGAGGCAGGGAGAGGGCGAGGCAAGGAGAGGGCGAGGCAGGGCGAGAGCGATGCACTGCGAGGCAGGGAGAGGGCGAGGCAGGGAGAGGGCGAGGCAGGTAGAGGGCGAGGCAGGTAGAGGGCGAGGCAGGGAGTGGGCGAGGCAGGGAGTGGGCGAGGCAGGGAGTGGGCGAGGCAGGGAGTGGGCGGGGCAGGGAGACGGCGGGGCAGGGAGAGGGCGGGGCAGGGAGAGGGCGGGGCAGGGAGAGGGCGGGGCAGGGAGAGGGCGGGGCAGGGAGAGGGCGGGGCAGGGAGGGCGAGGCAGGGAGAGGGCGAGGCAGGGAGAGGGCGAGGCAGGGAGAGGGCGAGGCAGGGAGAGGGCGAGGCAGGGAGAGGGCGAGGCAGGGAGAGGGTGAGGCAGGGAAAGGGCGAGGCAGGGAGAGATAGAGGCAGGGAGAGATAGAGGCAGGGAGAGATAGAGGCAGGGAGGGGTCGAGGGCGAGGGCGAGGCAGGGAGTCGGCGAGGCAGGGAGAGGGCGAGGCAGGGAGAGGGCGAGGCAGGGAGAGGGCGAGGCAAGGAGAGGGCGAGGTAGGGCGAGGGCGAGAGCGATGCACTGCGAGGCAGGGAGAGGGCGAGGCAGGCAGAGGGCGATGCAGGGAGAGGGCGAGGCAGGGAGAGGGCGAGGCAGGGTGACGGCGAGGCAGGGTGACGGCGAGGCAGGGAGAGGGCGAGGCAGGGAGAGGGCGAGGCAGGGAGAGGGCGAGGCAGGGAGAGGGCGAGGCAGGGAGAGGGCGAGGCAGGGTGAGGGCGAGGCAGGGTGAGGGCGAGGCAGGGTGAGGGCGAGGCAGGGAGACGGCGTGGCAGGGAGAGGGCGAGGCAGGGAGAGGGCGAGGGCGAGGCAGGGAAAGGGCAAGGCAGGACTAAAGTTTGGCAGGGTGAGGGCGAGGCATTGCGAGGCACTGCGAGGCAGGAAGAGGGCGAGGCCGGGAGAGGGCGAGGCAGGGAGAGGGCGAGGCAGGGAGAGGGCGAGGCAGGGAGAGGGCGAGGCAGGGAGAGGGCGAGGCAGGGAGAGGGCGAGGCAGGGAGAGGGCGAGGCAGGGAGAGGGCGAGGCAGGGAGAGGGCGAGGCAGGGAGAGGGCGAGGCAGGGAGAGGGCGAGGCAGGGAGAGGGCGAGGCTGGGCGAGGGCGAGGCATGGCGAGGGCGAGGCATGGCGAGGGAGAGGCTGGGCGAGGTAGGGAGAGGGCGAGCTAGGGTGAGGGCGAGGGCGAGGTAGGGAGAGGGCGAGGCAGGGAGAGGGCGAGGGCGAGGCAGGGAGAGGGCGAGGTCGAGGCAGGGAGAGGGCAGGGGCGAGGTAGGGAGACGGCGGGGCAGGGTGAGGGCGGGGCAGGGCGAGGGCGAGGGCGACGCAGGGCGAGGGCGAAGCAGGGCGAGGACGAGGCAGGGCCAGGGAGAGGCTGGGCGAGGGAGAGGCTGGGCGAGGGAGAGGCTGGGTGAGGGAGAGGCTGGGCGAGGTAGGGAGAGGGCGAGCTAGGGAGAGAGCGAGAGCGAGGTAGGGCGAGGGCGAAGCAGGGCGAGGACGAGGTAGGGAGAGGGCGGGGCAGGGAGAGGGTGAGGGCGAGGTAGGGAGAGGGCGAGGTAGGGAGAGGGCGGGGCAGTGCGAGGACGGGGCAGGGCGAGGGCGGGGCAGGGCGAGGGCGACGCAGGGCGAGGGCGAGGCAGGGCGAGGGCGAGGCAGGGCTAGAGCGAGGCAGGGCTAGAGCGAGGTAGGGCGAGGGCGACGCAGGGCGAGGGCGAGGCTGGGTGAGGGCGAGGCTGGATGAGGGCGAGGCTGGGCGAGAGCGAGGCATGGCGAGGGCGAGGCATGGCGAGGGAGAGGCTGGGCGAGGTAGGGAGAGGGCGAGCTAGGGTGAGGGCGAGGGCGAGGTAGGGAGAGGGCGAGGCAGGGGGAGGGCGAGGGCGAGGCAGGGAGAGGGCAGGGGCGAGGTAGGGAGACGGCGGGGCAGGGTGAGGGCGGGGCAGGGCGAGGGCGAGGGCGACGCAGGGCGAGGGCGAAGCAGGGCGAGGACGAGGCAGGGCCAGGGAGAGGCTGGGCGAGGGAGAGGCTGGGCGAGGGAGAGGCTGGGCGAGGGAGAGGCTGGGCGAGGGAGAGGCTGGGCGAGGGAGAGGCTGGGCGAGGTAGGGAGAGGGCGAGCTAGGGAGAGGGCGAGAGCGAGGTAGGGCGAGGGCGAGGCAGTGAGAGGGCGAGGGCGAGGCAGGGAGAGGGTGAGGGCGAGGCAGGGAGAGGGCGAGGGCGAGGTAGGGAGAGGGCGAGGTAGGGAGAGGGCGGGGCAGTGCGAGGTCGGGGAAGGGCGAGGGCGGGGCAGGGCGAGGGCGACGCAGGGCGAGGGCGAGGCAGGGCGAGGACGAGGCAGGGCCAGGGCGAGGCAGGGCCAGGGCGAGGCAGGGCCAGGGCGAGGCAGGGCAAGGGCGAGGCAGGGCGAGGGCGAGGCAGGGCGAGGGCGAGCGCGAGGGCGAGGCTTGGTGAAAGCGAGGCAGGGCGAGGGCGAGGCAGGGCGAGGGCGAGGGAGGGAGAGGACAAGGGCGCTGCAGGGAGAGGGCAAGGGCGAGGCAGGGAGAGGGAGAGGGCGAGGCAGGGAGAGGGAGAGGGCGAGGCAGGGAGAGGGAGAGGGCGAGGCAGGGAGAGGGAGAGGGCGAGGCAGGGAGAGGGCGAGGCAGGGAGAGGGCGAGGCAGGGAGAGGGCGAGGCAGGGAGAGGGGGAGGCAGGGAGAGGGGGGAGGCAGGGAGAGGGGGAGGCAGGGAGAGAGCGAGGCAGGGAGAGAGCGAGGCAGGGAGAGAGCGAGGCAGGGAGAGAGAGAGGCAGGGAGAGGGAGAGGCAGGGAGAGAGCGAGGCAGGGAGAGAGAGAGGCAGGGAGAGGGAGAGGCATGGCGAGCGCGAGGCAGGGAGAGGGCGACGCAGGGAGAGGGCGACGCAGGGAGAGGGCGCTGCAGGGAGAGGACAAGGGCGAGGTAGGGAGAGGGCGAGGCAGGGAGAGGGAGAGGGCGAGGCAGGGCGAGGGCGAGGCATGGTAAGTGCGAGGCAGCGCGAGGGCGAGGCAGGGCGAGGGCGAGGAAGGGCGAGGCAGCGCGAGGGCGAGGCAGGGCGAGAGCGAGGCAGCGCGAGGGCGAGGGCGAGGCAGGGTGAGGCAGGGCGAGGGCGAGGCTGGGTGACGCAGGGCGAGGGCGAGGCAGGGCGAGGGCGTGGCAGGGCGAGGGCGTGGCAGGGCGAGGGCGTGGCAGGGCGAGGCATGGCGAGGCAGGGCGAGGGCGTGGCAGAGCGAGGGCGAGGCAGGGCGAGGGCGAGGCAGGGCGAGCGCGAGGCAGGGCGAGCGCGAGGCAGGGCGAGCGCGAGGCAGGGCGCGGGCGAGGCAGGGCGCGGGCGAGGCAGGGCGCGGGCGAGGCAGGGCGCGGGCGAGGCAGTGCGAGGGCAAGGCAGGGTGAGGGCGAGGTTGGGCGAGGGCGAGGTAGGGTGTGGGCGAGGGCGACGTAGGGTGAGGGCGAGGGCGAGGCAGTGAGAGGGCGAGGGCGAGGCAGGGAGTGGGCGAGGGCGAGGCAGGGAGAAGGCGAGGGAAGGTAGGGAGAGGGTAAGGGCGAGGCAGGGAGAGGGCGAGGTAGGGAGAGGGCGAGGCAGGGAGAGGGCGAGGCAGGGAGAGGGCGAGGGAGAGGCTGGGCGAGGTTGGGAGAGGGCGAGGGCGAGGCAGGGAGAGGGCGAGGCAGGGAGAGTACGAGGGCGAGGCAGGGAGAGGTCAAGTCGAGGCAGGGAGATGGCGAGGGCGAGCCAGGGAGAGGGCGAGCCAGGGAGAGGGCGAGGCAGGGAGAGGGCGAGGCAGGGAGAGGGCGAGGCAGGGAGAGGGCGAGGCAGGGAGAGGGCGAGGCAGGGAGAGGGCGAGGCAGGGAGATGGCGAGGGCGAGCCAGGGAGAGGGCGAGGCAGGGAGAGGGCGAGGCAGGGAGAGGGCGAGGCAGGGAGAGGGCGAGGCAGGGAGAGGGCGAGGCAGGGAGAGGGCGAGGCAGGGAGAGGGCGAGGCAGGGAGAGGGCGAGGCAGGGAGAGGGCGATGGCAAGGCAGGGAAAGGCCGAGGGCGAGGGTGAGGCAGGGAGAGGGCGAGGGCGAGTCAGGGAGAGGGCGAGGGCGTGGCAGGGAGAGGTCGAGGGCGAGGGCGTGGCAGGGAGAGGTCGAGGGCGAGGGTGAGGCAGGGAGAGGGCACGGGTGAGGCAGGGACAGGGAGAGGGCGAGGCAGGGAGAGGGCGAGGGCAAGACAGGGAGAGGGCAAGGGCGAGGCAGGGAGAGGGCGAGTACGAGGCAGGGAGAGGGCGAGGCAGGGAGAGGGCGAGGCAGGGAGAGGGCGAGGCAGGGAGAGAGCGCAAAAGAGACAGAGTGAGAGAAAGAGACAGACACACAAGGACGAAAGGCGTGAGAGATGGAGAGAAAGTCCAGATGGGGGAGAGAGAAAGCAGTGAGGAACAAATAAAGGGCAGAAGACACAGAAATAGGGAATGAGAATTGCAGTGGTTCTTGGAGATGTCCAGGATTCCTCACTCTGTACAAGAAACGAAGAGGGAAATGTTTAAAATTCAACTAGAAATGGAATCAGCATGAATGGATTAACTAGAGATGGGAAGGGGCACTATGATCGGCCCCAGCTCCAGAATGACATCCAGTGGAAGGCCATGGTGGGTCAGCCAGAGTGGGGAGTGGGGAGGGAGAACAGGCTGCAAATCCACATCAATTTGGATTAGCTCCATCAGACGCTGCCCTTGGCCCCAATAGTTAATTTCTGATCAGTGCAAAATGCCCCCTGAACTTGTGTGAGTACTGAGGCAATGACAGGGACAAGGTCAGAGGCATTGCATGCTAGAGTTAGGTGGAGCCTCTTGGCATTCACTGTCAGAAAGCAGGCTGTAGGAGTCAGATGAGGGACCATACAAGAGTACATAACAAGAGAGCCACCTTCTCCAGCATTATCTCCTGAACCTGGGACTCACCGCATTTACTGATGGTCCTGTTGGGGGAGCATGTTCACTGCCTCCAGGCTCAGGGGCCAGGTCAAATATAAACCAGGTGGAACAGTGACATCAGCACTAGAGGACAGCAGTGACTGTGACCTCATAAAAGGGAAAAATATCATAAAGGGTCAATGTCAAACACTCCCCGGGCAGGTACAGCACGGGGTTAGATACAGAGTTAAGCTCCCTCTACACTGTCCCCATCAAACACTCCCAGGACAGGTACAGCACAGGGTTAGATACAGAGTTAAGCTCCCTCTACACTGTCCCCATCAAACACTCCCAGGACAGGTACAGCACGGGGTTAGATACAGAGTAAAGCTCCTTCCACACTGTTCCCATCAAACAGTGTCCAAAATACCACCAGTAGTTGTGAAGTGCACTTTTTAAAAAAAAAGTCTATCTCAAAGATAAGACCAACATTCATTGTTAAATTCAATTTATTTAAATTTTCACATTGTTGGAAACAGTTGATTGAAACACAACTTCTGCAATTTACCATAAACAATTGTGCAAACAATGTTTTGGGTCTATTGACAACAATGTTAAATTAGCCAAGAGGGAGTCAGTAATCTCAGAGTCATCGCACTTGTGATGAACTCTCTCTCTCTCTCTCTCCCTCTCTTAGATCCCATTACAGGTTTCCGAGCAGAGCTCCAGCCATAGGCAATCCAATTGGTTACTAGCTCCTTCATTCAGTTGGTTCCAGCAATCAGCACTGGTAGCTTATTGGTTGCACTCAACTCAATACATGAGGCACAGACAGGCAGTTCTGAAAAAAGTGTCATAATGCAAGAAATTACAGCAGCTAAAGTGCCCACTCTCTGCAGTGGGACTTGAAATCACTCCATTCTGACTCTACCCCAGTCAGTCACAACTGATGCTTTCCCTCTCGAGTTCCGATCCTTTCAGCAATATTTATTCCTCCCTCTCTCAACTGCAGAATCCTCTCCGCCCTAATTAGCCCTGTAGTCAGTCCTCCCATACTCTTCAAGGATGGAATCAGAGAAACTGGTCACAAACTCAAACACATCTCACACTGCACTGAGCTAAAAATCTACTGAAAGAAATTTGCAGTAGCTACAGGAATCTTTGATTTCAAACTGAGGGTTGACTATAGATGGCACAGCACCACTGAAATTTTGCTGAAAAGTGAGGCATGTTGTCAAAGCTTTACCTCTTGCACTCATCAGGACAAATGCAAGAATGCCAAATTTTAAAGTATCACAATGATTTATACCACAGGAGAAAAAGGTACTGATTTTCTCCTGCAGTATCAATTGTTGTGATTTTCTCCTGCAGTATCAATTGTTGTGATTTTCTCCTGCAGTATCAATTGTTGTGATTTTTCTCCTGTAGAATAAATTGTTGTGAACGTTTGAAATTTGGCATTCTTTCATTTGTCCTGATGAGTGCAAGAGGTAAAGCTTCAACAACATGTCTCTCTTTTCAGCAAGATTCAAGTTCTGCATGACCAGGCAATTATTGAGGTTGTTAAATGATGTGAAGAGTTTCTCTGATAGACCATGTAGACAGTTCAAGTGGAAAACTGACTTTTCTGAATCATTGTACTATTTGCAAATACTGGCTAAACGGGCTTCAATAGTGTCATGTCACATCCATAGTAATGCTATGTGTAGTGTTTATGTGTAATATTAGCTGTTAAACATGTTTCGCTACACAAATCTATGTGTTATGTCCTGGCTGTTCTGCTTTATGCTCTCTGCCCTGTGCGTCCATGAATTTGGTTTCCAAAAGAATGTCACCCTGTGTTGCATACACTCAGTCAGTGCTACACAGCTGTAGCACCTTGTAGTGAGCCCCAGTCACTGTTGTGTTGGCTCCCCCCAACTCTGTTCAAGGCACAGCAGACCTGCTGAGCTTCTCCCCCCGTCCCCCTCCCAGTACAACATCTCAGGGCGGATCAATCACCCCCTTTGCCCTCATCACCCCCTTTGCCCTCTGCTTCAGAGACGTTGAGCAGCAGCTCACTATTTCAACTGTGCCACCAGCCTTTGCTGTCTGATGGTCCGTCGGATGCACAGTCCAGCAGGAGTGGGATTCCAGGCCTCTCCTCCATCCAGCCTGCCAATGCAACAGCCAATCGGAAATGCTTCTTATCTTACCCGGCCAGGAAAAGGAAGTAAAACCTGCTCGGCGCCACATCACGCAGTAGCAAAAACTGAAATTAATTCTGATTCTTATTTTTTTTTGTGACGGGTAGCTGGATGAAGTTCCCGAGCAGGTGGAGCTCTTGCTCACTGGTTACAGGAACATCATAACGTGCTTAACTAGCAGTTCTCAAGCAGTATCAGCCGGCCAACTGACTGAGGGCGCCAATAAGACACCAGCCAGCCTCTAAACAATAGGCCAATGATAACAGGTCCTTTTGTCAGCTCACGTCTTCAGAATTCCGTGCATTCATTTTGAATCAAATGTTGAGGGAGGTCGCTCTGTTTAACAATCTAAAATACCTTTTATTAAAAAATAGCATTAAATACAAAGCACATCCTTCAACTTATAAAGTTCCTCTGGGCATTGCTGCCCAATGCTGAATTTGATTGAAAGGTCAGGAATGCAGACAGTGAACCAGAGGAACTGAAGAATCAGGAATATTTTGAGTCACTGAGCTCAGAATCCATTGTTTTTCTTCATGGGTGAAATAGTCGTCCAGCCTCAAACCACAGTGAGGTCCCAGCCAGTCCTGGCTACTGGAGGATTCATCCAACATTCATGTTTCTCTGTTCAAACCGTCAGCAAAATCATCCCAAAAATTCAGTGCTCTTTGCTTCCATTACTAAGTATGGATAGGCTTATTTCATTAGCTGCAGCCACCAGGTCCATTTCATGTAGGGTCTGCAGCAGAGCCTTAATCGAGGCTCTGTTACCTGCTTTCTGAAGCCAAGTATGAAGCATCTGATAATGTCCTTCCTTAACATTGAACGCATTATTGCGCTCAGCCTCTACGATCTGGTTTTCAGTCAACTGAAGCCTCCGCATGAACTCCTTCCACCTTACGATAGGGACCACATCAACAAACGATGAGAAACTCTGCCTCAAGCCTGAAAAACCACAAACCACAAGCAGATTCTCATTTTTGTTTCTTCGCTTCCCAAGAGCTAAGTTGCGTCAGAACAGCCGTACAACCCAAAAGCTGCAGAGGAGAATATTTTGCAACCTGTCCATCATACCTTATCTGGTCAGCCTCCAACACAGCAAAACAGAGGGGGTTCAACTGCAGTGGATAATCTCAGTGCATTCAAGGGTCTGTCAGTATCGCTGGCAAGGCCAGCATTTGTTGACCTGAGTGGCCTGCTAGGCCACTTCAGAGGGCAGTTAGGAGTCAACCACATTGCTGTGGGTCTGGAGTCACATTTGGCCAGACCAGGTAAGGACGGCAGATTTCCACCCCTAAAGGGCATTAGTGAACCAGATGGGTTTTTACAACAATCGATGATAGCTTCATGGTCATCACTATTGAGAATAGCTTTATATTCCAGATTTATTAATTGAACTTAAATTGCACCAGCTGCCATGACGGGATTTGAACCTTTGTCCCCAGAGCATTAACCTGAATCTAAAATACCTTTATTAAAATTAATCTGAATGGCTAGTCCAGTGACAATACCACTAAGCCACCGTCTCCCCCAAAGCTAAGATCAGAGTTAGTCCAGTTCAGGGAAGGGGGGCGGGGGGGAGAAAGGGTGCACAGTAGGGTCAATGCAGATTACATAACAGAGTTCCAAGTCACTCGGCATGGCCAGGCTCGAACAGGTTCAAAGTCCAATTGCCCACCTACCTTGTGTGACAGACAGGTCTGCTGGGGCTGGGGCAGTGAAGCCTGGTACGTCAGGATGAATCAGCACCTTCATGACTGGTATGAAGCTGGTGATGCCCTGACTCACGCCATCGTTTCACTCGCAGGAACCTGGATTCAAACCCATGGCCAAATAATAGAAAGCTGGGCTCAGGACCTCCGCTCTGCCCAGAGGCCCCCTGCACAACTGCCCTCCCTCCACCCATAGTAGACTGGTCGCCATGGGCAACAGAATCTGACGACTGACTGTGATGTGATAACTTGTATTTATATTGCGCCTCTCTCGCAGTCAAACACGCAAAGGTGCTCCACAGGAACCTTATCACAGAAAACTTAAAACTCAACCACAAAAGGAGATATTAGGACAGGTGACCAAAAGCTTGGTCAAAGAGGTAGGCTTCAAAGAGCATCTTAAAGGAAAAGTGAGGAAGCTGGAGAGATGTAGGGAGTGAATTCCAAAATTTAAGGCTCTGGCAGCTGAAGGCACGGCCACCAATGATGGAACGACAGAAATCAGGGATACACAAGAGGCTAGGATTGGAGGAGTGCAGAGATCGCAGAGGGTTGTGAGGCTGGAGGAGATTACAGAGATAGGGAAGGAGTGAGGGGTCATGGAGGGATTTGAAAACAAGGGTGAGAGCCTTTCCACAGACCTAAAGGGAAACCCACAGGAAATAAAGAGGAAATGATTTAGTCACAATTCCAACCACCAGTGACCAACAATTAGATCAATTTTTAGAAGATTACCTTCACTATCAGGAAATTCTTCGACCATCTGAAAAGGTTGAGGATTTTCCTGTAAAATGCAGGTCAATAATATGAAATGAAAAGGGTGAATGGCAAAAGCTTTCATAACAGTTAAATCTGTTGAAAATTCTTATGCAATTTCTTGTATGTTCAGACACTGGTGTGTGAGGTTTGTGTGTACAGGGCTAACCGGAATGAGTGTTTCATGTACCTTTAGAATTCCCAAGCTGTTCGTTTCAAGTTGGTGTGGTAAATCTATAGTGAAGAAACTTAAAATGGAGAAGCTAATTCAAGTTAAGGTGTCGCATAAGAACACAAGGAAAAGGAATGGGAGTAGGCCATACTGCCCCTCGAGCCTGCTGCTTTATTCATCAGCCCTTGGCGAATCTTCTACCTCAACTCCATTTTCTCATCTGATGCCCCTTGCTGGCCAAAAGAAATCTATCAGATCAACCTCTGTCTTGAATATACTCAACACCTCACAATCGACCACTCTCTGGGGTAGACAGATTCCCAAAGATTCACAGCCCTCTGTGTGAAGAAATTTCTCATCTCAGTCCAAAATGGCCGACCCTTTATTCTGAGACTGTGACCCCCTAATTCTGGATTCCTCAAATGAGGAAACTGCCTCTCACCATCTCCTCTTTCAAGCCCTCTAAATATTTTATACATGTCATCGAGCTCACCTCTTCTAAGTTCTGGGGAGTATAGACCTATTCTACTCAATCTCTCCTCTCAGGACAATCTCCTCCCAGCGATCAGCCTCGTGAACCTTTGCTGCACTCCCTCTTAAACATGTAAGTCTTCCCTTACATAAGGAGACCAGAACTGTACACAGTACTCCATAATTGTAGAAAGTCTTCCTTATTCTGATGAGGGCTAAGATAGCATTCCTAATTTCTTGCTGTACCTGTATGTTAATTTTCTGTAATTCATGTACAAGCTCACCCAGGGCCATCTGAATACTAACATCTCCCAGTCCGTCACCCTTTAAAAAAGATACTTTGCTTCTTTACCCCGCTGACCAAAGTGGGTAACTTTGCTTACCTCCCCTCCCCAACCAGGTTACCCAGGGGAGGAAGTTCCCAAAAGCAACACAAAGATGAGCATTAAGATGGAAAGCTTTTATCAGGTACTTACCCTCGGATCATTGGGGTCAGTCTGTTCAGGTTGCACCATCAGAGGGTCAACCCCTGAGCCGGAGGGTGACCCAGCATCTGATGGGCTCAGCACAGGGGTTTCAGCTTGAAATTTTGCTAAGGCATTCGGGCTGTTCTGCAGTAAAGCCTCCCTCTCATTCCGAGCTTCGTTGACATCATTGTCCATCCTCTCATTGCCTCCACATTCAACTGCTCCCCTTCTTTGAGCCTGGCTTCCAATATCCTATGGGGAGAAGATGGGGGGTTAGGCTTCACACTGGGTCTCCAAACAACTGTGCAGGAACTGTCCAGTCGATGATTTCCGATGGGGGCTTGAGGGAAATAAACTTGCAGGACTACGGGGATAGAGTGGAGGAATGGGACTGACTGGATTGCTCTACAGAGAGCCGGCATGGACTCGATGGGCTGAATGGCCTCCTTCTGTGCCAATAAGGATTCGCTGAAGGTTTGTAGCAGGATGTGTGGGGGATTCGGATGCAGTTTCTAACAGGTCTGCGTGGAGGGTGGATACATTTGCCTGTTTGACACCTCTCGTTCCCCCACCTCAGAAAACCATGGCGCATTTTGTGACAAAGGGGAGCTGGGACAACAACTTGTAAGGGTTGAGGGTTGGGATGTGGTTGAGGATTGAGGAGGAATTAATCAATGGGCAGAAAAAAAAATGAAGTGTTATTGCTGTGAACAGCAGACCAGGAAAGAATGAGAACAAATGGAGCCTTCAGTGGAATGCAGATAGCGAGCACTCCCCAGCCCAGGTGCCCAGGAGAACAGTGTAGGATGTTTGTTAAATTCTCGATGCCTGTAATCAGTTTAATATGCCCTCCTGGGGAGAAATTACCGAGTAAAAGCTATTGATCACCACCACCCTTTAAATCAATTTTTTATGACAGGTTTGACATTCTCAGTGATCACCTCACTGTCTTCGGCAGTCCACCTTCCTAAATCTGTTCCACTGACGGTGCCCTTTCCCTTGTGTGTAAGTACTGAGCTTAACACAGCTCCCGGTATAGAGTCACCACCGGCAGCCACCTCATCCTTCCCCGTGATCGAGTAACCAGAACGTATGAAATAGGGGCAGGAGTAGGCCACTCGGCCCCTCAAACCTGCAGCTTCCTTTAGTAAGATTGTGGCTGAACTTCTATGTCAATCCCAATGCCCCGTTCTTTCCCTGATTCCCTATAGATCAGTCTTGAATATCCTCGAGGCCCTAGTGAGAATATAGCCTTTGAGGGTAGAGAATTCCAAAGGTTCACAACCCTCCAAGCGAAAAAATTTCTCCTCATCTCAGTCCAAAATTTCCCCTTATCCTCTCAGCATCTCCCCTGTCCAGCCCCCTCAGATTTTTATATGCTTCAATGGGATCACCTCTCATGGGATTACATAGGATATAGAGCACAGAAACAGGCCATTCGGCCCAACCAGGCCATGCTGGTGTTTATGCTCCACTCCACCCCTCCACCCATCTTTCCTCATCTAAATCTACCACCGTAATCCTCTATTCCCTTCTCCCTCACATGCTTGTCTGGCTTCCCCGTAAATACATCTCTCAATCGTCCGAAACTGCAAAGGAGAATATAGGGCCTATTGAGTTCTGAGGGCCCATCCCAGCCTTCAGTAGCAACAATACAACACCCCACGCCTGGGTCCCGCTGACAATATAACCATCCCAGTGTTGAAGACAAAACGCAAATGGCAGAAAGCTACCACCAGCTATTTAAATCTCGAGCCGGGAGTTTGTAAAAGCAGAGGTTTCTCCATCTCCCTCCCCTTTGTTCTGTATAGCCCTACAGGGGTAGGGCATGTCCTGACTTGCCCTCACTAATTCAGAGTTACTGCAGCCTGGCCCTATAACATTAAGGAGGATCAATCTGGGTGTTTAAACAAGAGCTGGAGATCTGGGTCCTATCAGTAGGACGTTAACCATTTACTCACCTGTGGTAGGTGCTCGTCCTCCAGAGCCTCACTTCCAGGATCTGTAACATAGAGACGTGACACTCACATCACAGACATAAAATACAAAGAGTACAAATGTCCAAAACATCCCCCCAATTCCCCAGATGGTGGCCTGCATGTTATGTCATTCATACTACATCGTCACTGGTACAAGATATTCCGAAAATTGGCTCACGACTGGGATTCTTCAAGGACCAGGGGAGAGTGGGAATCATCGGGAGCGGGGGTCAGGGGTGTAAGGTTAGGAATGAAGCACTGGATTTTAGCCCACAGTTATCACTCTGCTCATCAGGATTTCCTGTGCCCCTGAATCCACGCCGCCCTCCCTCATTGCCCAGTGACAGTCTCGTCTGGTCCCCATTTCTCACTTACCTGCAGAGTCCGGTTTGCGCAGCCATGTGTTAACCATTGAATGGATCGCTGCAGGGAATAAAACGAGAGAAACAATCACAGCAATTTCATTGCTGTTAGATACAAGACAGAAGGCCAGGGGTTCAAGGCAGTGCGACACCAAATGCAGGCTCACATTCTATACAATGTCCGAGGGGCAGTGCCGAGGGGGCGCTGCACTGTCCGAGGGGCAATGCCGAGGGGGCGCTGCACTGTCCGAGGGGCAGTGCCGCGGGGGCGCTGCACTGTCCGAGGGGCAGTGCCGAGGGGGCGCTGCACTGTCCGAGGGGCAGTGCCGAGGGGGCGCTGCACTGTCCGAGGGGCAGTGCTGAGGGAGCGCTGCACTGTGGGAGGGGCTGCCTTTCGAGTGAAAGGTTAAATCGAGACCCCTCTGCTTTCTTGGGTGGATTTAAAAGATCCCATGGCAATATGTCAGGGGAGCGGGGGAGTTCGCCTCAATGTCCTTGCCAACATTTATTCATTGTGCTTTTCGTCATTTATCAGCCTGGTGATTGTGGGATCTTGCTTTTGCACAAATTAGGACTACAACAGAGACTATGTTACAAATGTTTGTTATTAGTTGTGAAGAACATTGGGACATCCACAAAATTGTAGGTAAACCAGAGACAGGGAACAAGGCCTGAATCCGATTGATTTATTAATACACTCACTGTGAAACTGTTCCTTGCATCGAGTCTTCTTGCAGCAAATGATCGGAGAGACACACAGAATAATCAGCATAACAAGCAACACCACAATCAAAGCAATGGCATCTGAAAGAACAGGAGATTCCAGTCATTAACACGTAGGTCACGGGAACAAAATAGAACAGCTCCTTTTAAAGAAGCACGGAGAGTATAAAAACGCTCACCTCCCGATAGCGTTGCCGTAGAGGTTTCTGCCATTCCACACACAGTATCTGATGTTCGAGAACATTCAACCTTCACAATCTGACCTTCTGGACAGCTAGAGAATCAGAACAGATGACAAGAATATTCAAACCACGGGAAATGGTCTTATCATTGAACCTAACTGCATTGCACCTGTCCTGGAGTGTTTGCTGGGACAGTGTAGAGGGAGACATACTCTGTACAAAGCCCCGTGCTATACCTGTCCTGGTTGTGATTGATGGGGATAGTGTAGAGGGAGCTTTACTCTGTATCTAACCCTCTGCTGTCCCTGCCGTGGGAGTGTTTGATGTGGACAGTGTAGAGGGAGCTTTACTCTGTATCTAACACCAGGCTGTACCTGTCCTGGGAGTGTTTGATGTGGACAGTGCAGAGGGAGCTTTACTCTGTATCTAACCCCGTGCTGTACCTGACTGGGAGTGTTTGATGTGGACAGTGTAGAGGGAGCTTTACTCTGTATCTAATCCTGTGCTTTACCTGCCTGGAAATGTTTGATTGGGACAATGTAAAGGGAGCGTTACTCTCTATATAACCCTGTGCTGTGCCTGTCATGGGAGTGTTTGATGGAGACAGTGTAGAGGGAGCTTTACTCTGTATCTAACCCCGTGCTGTACCTGACTGGGAGTGTTTGATGTGGACAGTGTAGAGGGAGCTTTACTCTGTATCTAATCCTGTGCTTTACCTGCCTGGGAATGTTTGATTGGGACAATGTAAAGGGAGCGTTACTCTCTATATAACCCTGTGCTGTGCCTGTCCTGGGAGTGTTTGATGGGGAGAGTGTAGAGGGAGCTTTACTCTGTTTCTAACCCTGTGCTGTACCTGTCCTGGGAGAGTTTGATGTGGACAGTGCAGGGGGAAATTTTCTCTGTATCTAACCCCAGGCTGTACCTGTCCTGGGAGTGTTTCATGTGGACAGTGTAGAGGGAGCTTTATTCTGTATCTAACCCCATGCAGTACCTGTCCTGGGAGTGTTTGATGTGGACAGTGTAGAGGGAGCTTTACTCTGTATCTAACCACGCGCTGTACCTGTATTGGGAGTGTTTGATGTGGACAGTGTAGAGGGAGCTTTACTCTGTACTAACCCTGTACTGTACCTGTCCTGGGAGTGTTTGATGTGGAAAGTGTAGAGGGAGCTTTACTCTGTATCTAACCCTGTGCTTTACCTGCCTGGGAATGTTTGATTGGGACAATGTAGAGGGAGCGTTACTCTCTATATAACCCTGTGCTGTGGAAGTCCTGGGAGTGTTTGATGGGGACAGTGCAGAGGGAGCTTTACTCTGTATCTAACCCTGTGTTGTACCTGTCCTGGGAGTGTTTGATGTGGACAGTGCAGAGGGAGCTATACTATGTATCTAACCCCGTGCTGTACCTGTCCTGGGAGTGTTTGATGTGGACAGTGTAGAGGGAGCTTTACTCTGTATCTAACACCAGGCTGTACCTGTCCTGGGAGTGTTTGATGTGGACAGTGCAGAGGGAGCTTTACTCTGTTTCTAACCCTGTGCTCTACCTGCCCAGGGAGTGTTTGATGGGGACAGTGTAGAGGGAGCTTTACTCTGTATCTAACCCCGTGCTATAGCTGTCCTGGGAGCGTTTGATGTGGACAGTGCAGAGGGAGCTTTACTCTGTATCTAACCCTGTGCTGTACCTGTCCTGGGAGTGCTTGATGGGAACAGTGAACAGGGAGCTTTACTCTGTATCTAAGCCCGTGCTGTACCTGTCCTGGGAGTGTTTGATTGGGACAGTGTAGAGGGAGCTTCAGTCTGTATCTAACCCCGTGTTGTACCTGTCCTGGGAGAGTTGGATGTGGACAGTGCAGAGGGAGCTTGACTCTGTATCTAACCCTGCGCTGTACCTGTCCTGGGAGTGTTTGATGTGGACAGTGCAGAGGGAGTTTTACTCTGTATCAAACCCTGTACTTGAACTGGCCTGGGAATGTTTGATTGGGACAATGTAGAGGGAGATTTACTCTCTATATAACCCTGTGCTGTGCCTGTCCTGGGAGTGTATGATGTGGACAGTGTAGAGGGAGCTTTACTCTCTATATAACCCTGTGCTGTGCCTGTCCTGGGAGTGTTTGATGTGGACAGTGTAGAGGGAGCTTTACTCTGTATCTAACCCCGTGCTGCATCTGTCCTGGGCGTGTTTGATGTGGACAGTGTAGAGGGAGTTTTAGTCTGTATCTAACTGTACCTGGCCTGGGAGTTGTTGAGGTGGACAGTGCAGATGGAGCTTTACTCTGTATCTAACCCTGTGCTGTACCTGCCCTGGGAGAAATTGATGGGGACAGTGTAGAGGGAGCTTTACTCTGTATCTAACCCCGTGCCGTACCTGTCATGGAAGTGTTTGATGGGGACAGTGCAGAGGGAGTTTTACACTGTATCTAACCCCGTGCTGTACCTGGCCTGGGATTGTATGATGGGGACAGTGGAGAGGTAGCTTTACTCTGTATCTAACCCCGTGCTATAGCTGTCCTGGGAGCGTTTGATGTGGACAGTGCAGAGGGAGCTTTACTCTGTATCTAACCCTGTGCTGCACCTGTCCTGGGAGTGTTTGATGGGGACAGTGTAGAGGGAGCTTTACTCTGTATCTAAGCCCGTGCTGTACCTGTCCTGGGAGTGTTTGATTGGGACAGTGTAGAGGGAGCTTTAGTCTGTATCTAACCCCGTGCTGTACCTGTCCTGGGAGTGTTTGATGTGGACAGTGCAAAGGGATCTTTACTCTGTATCTAACCCTGTGCTGTACCTGTCCTGGGAGTGTTTGATGTGGACAGTGCAGAGGGAGCTTTACTCCGTATCTCACCCATGCTGTACCTGTCCTGGGAGTATTTGATGTGGCCAGTGTAGAGGGAGCTTTACTCTGCATCTAACCCTGTGCTTTACCTGGCCTGGGAAAGTTTGATTGGGACAACGTAGAAGGAGCTTTACTCTCTATATAACCCTGTGCTGTGCCTGTCCTGGGAGTGTTTGATGTGGACAGTGTAGAGGGAATTTACTCTCTATATAACCCTGTGCTGTGCCTGTCCTGGGAGTGTTTGATGTGGACAGTGTAGAAGGAGCTTTACTCTGTATCTAACCCCGTGCTGTACCTGTCCTGGGAGTGTTTGATGTGGACAGTGTAGAGGGAGCTTTACTGTGTATCTAACCCCGTGCTATAGCTGTCCTGGGAGCGTTTGATGTGGACATTGCAGAGGGAGCTTTACACTGTATCTAACCCCGTGCTGTACCTGTCCTGGGAGTGTTTGATGTGGACAGTGCAGAGGGAGCTTTACTCTGTATCTCACCCATGCTGTACCTGTCCTGGGAGTGTTTGATGTGGACAGTGTAGAGGGAGCTTTACTCTGTATCTAACCCTGTGCTTTACCTGGCCTGGGAATGTTTGATGTGGACAGTGCAGAGGGAGCTTTACTCTGTATCTAACCCCGTGCTTTACCTGTCCTGGGAGTGTTTAATGTGGGCAGTGCAGAGGGAGCTTTACTCTGTATCTAACTCCGTGCTGTACCTGTCCTGGGAGTGTTTGATGTGGACAGTGCACGGGGAGGTTTACTCTGTATCTAAGCCCGTGCTGTACCAGCCCTGGGAGTGTTTGATGGGGACAGTGAAGAGGGAGCTTTACTCTGTATCTAACCCTGTGCTGTACCTGTCCTGGGAGTGTTTGATTCTGGACAGTGTAGAGGGAGCTTTACTCTGTATCTAACCCCGTGCTGTACCTGTCGTGGGAGTGTTTGGTGCAGACAGTGTAGAGGGAGCTTTACTCTGTATCTAACTGTACCTGGCCTGGGAGTGTTTGATGTGGACAGTGCAGATGGAGCTTTACTCTGTATCTAACCCTGTGTTGTACCTGTCCGGGGAGTGTTTGATGGGGACAGTGTAGAGGGAGCTTTACTCTGTATCTAACCCCGTGCTGTATCTGTCCTGCGCGTGTTTGATGTGGACAGTGTAGAGGGAGCTTTACTCTGTATCTAACTGTACCTGGCCTGGGAGTGTTTGATGTGGACAGTGCAGATGGAGCTTTACTCTGTATCTAACCCTGTGCTGTACCTGTCCTGGGAGTGTTTGATGGGGACAGTGTAGAGGGAGCTTTACTCTGTATCTAACCCCGTGCTGTACCTGTCCTGGAAATGTTTGATGGGGACAGTGCAGAGGGAGTTTTACACTGTATCTAACCCCGTGCTGTACCTGGCCTGGGATTGTTTGATGGGGACAGTGTAGAGGTAGCTTTACTCTGTATCTAACCCCGTGCTATAGCTGTCCTGGGAGCGTTTGATGTGGACAGTGCAGAGGGAGCTTTACTCTGTATCTAACCCTGTGCTGTACCTGTCCTGGGAGTGTTTGATGGGGACAGTGTAGAGGGAGCTTTACTCTGTATCTAAGCCCGTGCTGTACCTGTCCTGGGAGTGTTTGATTGGGACAGTGTAGAGGGAGCTTTACTCTGTATCTAACCCCGTGCTGTACCTGTCCTGGGAGTGTTTGATGTGGACAGTGCAGAGGGAGCTTTACTCTGTATCTAACCCTGTGTTGTACCTGTCCTGGGAGTGTTTGATGTGGACAGTGCAGCGGGAGCTTTACTCTGTATCTCACCCATTCTGTACCTGTCCTGGGAGTGTTTGATGTGGACAGTGTAGAGGGAGCTTTACTCTGTATCTAACCCCGTGCTGTACCTGTCCTGGGAGTGATTGATGTGGACAGTGTAGAGGGAGTTTTACTCTGTATCTAACCCAGTGCTGTACCTGTCCTAGTAGTGTTTGATGTGGACAGGGCAGAGGGAGCTTTACTCTGTATCTAACTCCGTGCTGTACCTGTCCTGGGAGCGTTTGATGTGGATAGTGTAGAGGGATCTTTACTCTGTATCTAACCCTGTGCTGTACCTGTCCTGGGAGTGTTCGATGTGGACAGTGCAGAGGGAGCTTTACTCTGTATCTCACCCATGCTGTACCTGTCCTGGGAGTGTTTGATGTGGACAGTGTAGAGGGAGCTTTACTCTGCATCTAACCCTGTGCTTTACCTGGCCTGGGAAAGTTTGATTGGGACAATGTAGAAGGAGCTTTACTCTCTATATAACCCTGTGCTGTGCCTGTCCTGGGAGTGTTTGATGTGGACAGTGTAGAGGGAATTTACTCTCTATATAACCCTGTGCTGTGCCTGTCCTGGGAGTGTTTGACGTGGACAGTGTAGAGGGAGCTTTACTCTGTATCTAACCCCGTGCTGTATCTGTCCTGGGAGTGATTGATGTGGACAGTGCAGATGGAGCTTTACTCTGTATCGAACCCTGTGCTGTACCTGTCCTGGGAGTGTTTGATGGGGACAGTGTAGAGGGAGCTTTACTCTGTATCTAACCCTGTGGTGTACCTGGCCTGGGATTGTTTGATGGGGACAGTGTAGAGGTAGCTTTACTCTGTATCTAACCCCGTGCTATAGCTGTCCTGGGAGCGTTTGATGTGGACAGTGCAGAGGGAGCTTTACTCTGTATCTAATCCTGTGCTTTACCTGCCTGGGAGTGTTTGATGTGGACAGTGTAGAGGGAGCTTTACTCTGTATCTAATCCTGTGCTTTACCTGCCTGGGAATGTTTGATTGGGACAATGTAAAGGGAGCGTTACTCTCTATATAACCCTGTGCTGTGCCTGTCCTGGGAGTGTTTGATGGGGACAGTGTAGAGGGAGCTTTACTCTGTATCTAACCCCGTGCTGTACCTGACTGGGTGTGTTTGATGTGGACAGTGTAGAGGGAGCTTTACTCTGTTTCTAACCCTGTGCTGTACCTGTCCTGGGAGAGTTTGATGTGGACAGTGCAGGGGGAAATTTTCTCTGTATCTAACCCCAGGCTGTACCTGTCCTGGGAGTGTTTCATGTGGACAGTGTAGAGGGAGCTTTACTCTGTATCTAACCACGCGCTGTACCTGTCCTGGGAGTGTTTGATGTGGACAGTGTAGAGGGAGCTTTACTCTGTATCTAACCACGCGCTGTACCTGTATTGGGAGTGTTTGATGTGGACAGTGTAGAGGGAGCTTTACTCTGTACTAACCCTGTACTGTACCTGTCCTGGGAGTGTTTGATGTGGAAAGTGTAGAGGGAGCTTTACTCTGTATCTAACCCTGTGCTTTAACTGCCTGGGAATGTTTGATTGGGACAATGTAGAGGGAGCGTTACTCTCTATATAACCCTCTGCTGTGGAAGTCCTGGGAGTGTTTGATGGGGACAGTGCAGAGGGAGCTTTACTCTGTATCTAACCCCGTGCTGTACCTGTCCTGGGAGTGTTTGATGTGGACAGTGCAGAGGGAGCTATACTATGTATCTAACCCCGTGCTGTACCTGTCCTGGGAGTGTTTGATGTGGACAGTGTAGAGGGAGCTTTACTCTGTATCTAACACCAGGCTGTACCTGTCCTGGGAGTGTTTGATGTGGACAGTGTAGAGGGAGCTTTACTCTGTTTCTAACCCTGTGCTCTACCTGCCCAGGGAGTGTTTGATGGGGACAGTGTAGAGGGAGCTTTACTCTGTATCTAACCCCGTGCTATAGCTGTCCTGGGAGCGTTTGATGTGGACAGTGCAGAGGGAGCTTTACTCTGTATCTAACCCTGTGCTGTACCTGTCCTGGGAGTGCTTGATGGGGACAGTGAACAGGGAGCTTTACTCTGTATCTAAGCCCGTGCTGTACCTGTCCTGGGAGTGTTTGATTGGGACAGTGTAGAGGGAGCTTCAGTCTGTATCTAACCCCGTGTTGTACCTGTCCTGGGAGAGTTGGATGTGGACAGTGCAGAGGGAGCTTTACTCCGTATCTCACCCATGCTGTACCTGTCCTGGGAGTGTTTGATGT
Organism: Cetorhinus maximus; assembly: GCF_964194155.1. NCBI lineage: Eukaryota > Metazoa > Chordata > Chondrichthyes > Lamniformes > Cetorhinidae > Cetorhinus > Cetorhinus maximus. The sequence continues at coordinate 27,774 of NW_027597055.1, forward strand.
GGCCAGTGTAGAGGAAAGCTTTACTCTGCATCTAACCCTGTGCTTTACCTGGCCTGGGAAAGTTTGATTGGGACAACGTAGAAGGAGCTTTACTCTCTATATAACCCTGTGCTGTGCCTGTCCTGGGAGTGTTTGATGTGGACAGTGTAGAGGGAATTTACTCTCTATATAACCCTGTGCTGTGCCTGTCCTGGGAGTGTTTGATGTGGACAGTGTAGAAGGAGCTTTACTCTGTATCTAACCCCGTGCTGTACCTGTCCTGGGAGTGTTTGATGTGGACAGTGTAGAGGGAGCTTTACTGTGTATCTAACCCCGTGCTATAGCTGTCCTGGGAGTGTTTGATGTGGACAGTGCAGAGGGAGCTTTACTCTGTATCTAACCCCGTGCTGTACCTGTCCTGGGAGTGTTTGATGTGGACAGTGCAGAGGGAGCTTTACTTTGTATCTCACCCATGCTGTACCTGTCCTGGGAGTGTTTGATGTGGACAGTGTAGAGGGAGCTTTACTCTGTATCTAACCCTGTGCTTTACCTGGCCTGGGAATGTTTGACGTGGACAGTGTAGAGGGAGCTTTACTCTGTATCTAACCCCGTGCTGTACCTGTCCTGGGAGCGTATGATGTGGACAGTGCAGAGGGAGCTTTACTCTGTATCTAACCCCGTGCTGTACCTGTCCTGGGAGCGTTTGATGTGGACAGTGCAGAGGGAGCTTTACTCTGTATCTAACCCCGTGCTTTACCTGTCCTGGGAGTGTTTAATGTGGGCAGTGCAGAGGGAGCTTTACTCTGTATCTAACCCCGTGCTGTACCTGTCCTGGGAGTGTTTGATGTGGACAGTGCACGGGGAGGTTTACTCTGTATCTAAGCCCGTGCTGTACCAGCCCTGGGAGTGTTTGATGGGGACAGTGAAGAGGGAGCTTTACTCTGTATCTAACCCTGTGCTGTACCTGTCCTGGGAGTGTTTGATTCTGGACAGTGTAGAGGGAGATTTACTCTGTATCTAACCCCGTGCTGTACCTGTCGTGGGAGTGTTTGATGCAGACAGTGTAGAGGGAGCTTTACTCTGTATCTAACTGTACCTGGCCTGGGAGTGTTTGATGTGGACAGTGCAGATGGAGCTTTACTCTGTATCTAACCCTGTGTTGTACCTGTCCGGGAAGTGTTTGATGGGGACAGTGTAGAGGGAGCTTTACTCTGTATCTAACCCCGTGCTGTACCTGTCCTGGAAGTGTTTGATGGGGACAGTGTAGAGGGAGCTTTACTCTGTATCTAACCCCGTGCTGTATCTGTCCTGCGCGTGTTTGATGTGGACAGTGTAGAGGGAGCTTTACTCTGTATCTAACTGTACCTGGCCTGGGAGTGTTTGATGTAGACAGTGCAGATGGAGCTTTACTCTGTATCTAACCCTGTGCTGTACCTGTCCTGGGAGTGTTTGATGGGGACAGTGTAGAGGGAGCTTTACACTGTATCTAACCCAGTGCTGTACCTGGCCTGGGATTGTTTGATGGGGACAGTGTAGAGGTAGCTTTACTCTGTATCTAACCCCGTGCTATAGCTGTCCTGGGAGCGTTTGATGTGGACAGTGCAGAGGGAGCTTTACTCTGTATCTAACCCTGTGCTGTACCTGTCCTGGGAGTGTTTGATGGGGACAGTGTAGAGGGAGCTTTACTCTGTATCTAAGCCCGTGCTGTACCTGTCCTGGGAGTGTTTGAGTGGGACAGTGTAGAGGGAGCTTTACTCTGTATCTAACCCCGTGCTGTACCTGTCCTGGGAGTGTTTGATGTGGACAGTGCAGAGGGAGCTTTACTCTGTATCTAACCCTGTGTTGTACCTGTCCTGGGAGTGTTTGATGTGGACAGTGCAGCGGGAGCTTTACTCTGTATCTCACCCATTCTGTACCTGTCCTGGGAGTGTTTGATGTGGACAGTGTAGAGGGAGCTTTACTCTGTATCTAACCCCGTGCTGTACCTGTCCTGGGAGTGATTGATGTGGACAGTGTAGAGGGAGTTTTACTCTGTATCTAACCCCGTGCTGTACCTGTCCTAGTAGTGTTTGATGTGGACAGGGCAGAGGGAGCTTTACTCTGTATCTAACTCCGTGCTGTACCTATCCTGGGAGCGTTTGATGTGGATAGTGTAGAGGGATCTTTACTCTGTATCTAACCCTGTGCTGTACCTGTCCTGGGAGTGTTTGATGTGGACAGTGTAGAGGGAGCTTTACTCTGCATCTAACCCTGTGCTTTACCTGGCCTGGGAAAGTTTGATTGGGACAATGTAGAAGGAGCTTTACTCTCTATATAACCCTGTGCTGTGCCTGTCCTGGGAGTGTTTGATGTGGACAGTGTAGAGGGAATTTACTCTCTATATAACCCTGTGCTGTGCCTGTCCTGGGAGTGTTTGATGTGGACAGTGTAGAGGGAGCTTTACTCTGTATCTAACCCCGTGCTGTATCTGTCCTGGGAGTGATTGATGTGGACAGTGCAGATGGAGCTTTACTCTGTATCTAACCCTGTGCTGTACCTGTCCTGGGAGTGTTTGATGGGGACAGTGTAGAGGGAGCTTTACTCTGTATCTAACCCCGTGCTGTACCTGTCCTGGAAATGTTTGATGGGGACAGTGCAGAGGGAGTTTTACACTGTATCTAACCCTGTGGTGTACCTGGCCTGGGATTGTTTGATGGGGACAGTGTAGAGGTAGCTTTACTCTGTATCTAACCACGCGCTGTACCTGTATTGGGAGTGTTTGATGTGGACAGTGTAGAGGGAGCTTTACTCTGTACTAACCCTGTACTGTACCTGTCCTGGGAGTGTTTGATGTGGAAAGTGTAGAGGGAGCTTTACTCTGTATCTAACCCTGTGCTTTACCTGCCTGGGAATGTTTGATTGGGACAATGTAGAGGGAGCGTTACTCTCTATATAACCCTGTGCTGTGGAAGTCCTGGGAGTGTTTGATGGGGACAGTGCAGAGGGAGCTTTACTCTGTATCTAACCCTGTGCTGTACCTGTCCTGGGAGTGTTTGATGTGGACAGTGCAGAGGGAGCTATACTATGTATCTAACCCCGTGCTGTACCTGTCCTGGGAGTGTTTGATGTGGACAATGTAGAGGGAGCTTTATTCTGTATCTAACACCAGGCTGTACCTGTCCTGGGAGTGTTTGATGTGGACAGTGTAGAGGGAGCTTTACTCTGTTTCTAACCCTGTGCTCTACCTGCCCAGGGAGTGTTTGATGGGGACAGTGTAGAGGGAGCTTTACTCTGTATCTAACCCCGTGCTATAGCTGTCCTGGGAGCGTTTGATGTGGACAGTGCAGAGGGAGCTTTACTCTGTATCTAACCCTGTGCTGTACCTGTCCTGGGAGTGCTTGATGGGGACAGTGAACAGGGAGCTTTACTCTGTATCTAAGCCCGTGCTGTACCTGTCCTGGGAGTGTTTGATTGGGACAGTGTAGAGGGAGCTTCAGTCTGTATCTAACCCCATGTTGTACCTGTCCTGGGAGAGTTGGATGTGGACAGTGCAGAGGGAGCTTGACTCTGTATCTAACCCTGCGCTGTACCTGTCCTGGGAGTGTTTGATGTGGACAGTGCAGAGGGAGTTTTACTCTGTATCAAACCCTGTACTTTAACTGGCCTGGGAATGTTTGATTGGGACAATGTAGAGGGAGATTTACTCTCTATATAACCCTGTGCTGTGCCTGTCCTGGGAGTGTTTGATGTGGACAGTGTAGAGGGAGCTTTACTCTGTATCTAACCCCGTGCTGCATCTGTCCTGGGCGTGTTTGATGTGGACAGTGTAGAGGGAGTTTTAGTCTGTATCTAACTGTACCTGGCCTGGGAGTTGTTGAGGTGGACAGTGCAGATGGAGCTTTACTCTGTATCTAACCCTGTGCTGTACCTGCCCTGGGAGAAATTGATGGGGACAGTGTAGAGGGAGCTTTACTCTGTATCTAACCCCGTGCCGTACCTGTCCTGGAAGTGTTTGATGGGGACAGTGCAGAGGGAGTTTTACACTGTATCTAACCCCGTGCTGTACCTGGCCTGGGATTGGATGATGGGGACAGTGGAGAGGTAGCATTACTCTGTATCTAACCCCGTGCTATAGCTGTCCTGGGAGCGTTTGATGTGGACAGTGCAGAGGGAGCTTTACTCTGTATCTAACCCTGTGCTGCACCTGTCCTGGGAGTGTTTGATGGGGACAGTGTAGAGGGAGCTTTACTCTGTATCTAAGCCCGTGCTGTACCTGTCCTGGGAGTGTTTGATTGGGACAGTGTAGAGGGAGCTTTACTCTGTATCTAACCCCGTGCTGTACCTGTCCTGGGAGTGTTTGATGTGGACAGTGCAGAGGGAGTTTGAGTCTGTATCTAACTGTACCTGTCCTGGGAGTGTTTGATGTGGACAGTGCAGATGGAGCTTTACTCTGTAACTAACCCTGTGCTGTACCTGTCCTGGGAGTGTTTGATGGGGACAGTGTAGAGGGAGCTTTACTCTGTATCTAACCCCGTGCTGTACCTGTCCTGGAAATGTTTGATGGGGACAGTGCAGAGGGAGTTTTACACTGTATCTAACTCCGTGCTGTACCTGGACTGGGATTGTTTGATGGGGACAGTGTAGAGGTAGCTTTACTCTGTATCTAACCCCGTGCTATAGCTGTCCTGGGAGCGTTTGATGTGGACAGTGCAGAGGGAGCTTTACTCTGTATCTAATCCTGTGCTTTACCTGCCTGGGAGTGTTTGATGTGGACAGTGTAGAGGGAGCTTTACTCTGTATCTAATCCTGTGCTTTACCTGCCTGGGAATGTTTGATTGGGACAATGTAAAGGGAGCGTTACTCTCTATATAACCCTGTGCTGTGCCTGTCCTGGGAGTGTTTGATGGGGACAGTGTAGAGGGAGATTTACTCTGTATCTAACCCCGTGTTGTACCTGACTGGGTGTGTTTGATGTGGACAGTGTAGAGGGAGCTTTACTCTGTTTCTAACCCTGTGCTGTACCTGTCCTGGGAGAGTTTGATGTGGACAGTGCAGGGCGAAATTTTCTCTGTATCTAACCCCAGGCTGTACCTGTCCTGGGAGTGTTTCATGTGGACAGTGTAGAGGGAGCTTTATTCTGTATCTAACCCCGTGCTGTACCTGTCCTGGGAGTGTTTGATGTGGACAGAGTAGAGGGAGCTTTACTCTGTATCTAACCACGCGCTGTACCTGTATTGGGAGTGTTTGATGTGAACAGTGTAGAGGGAGCTTTACTCTGTACTAACCCTGTACTGTACCTGTCCTGGGAGTGTTTGATGTGGAAAGTGTAGAGGGAGCTTTACTCTGTATCTAACCCTGTGCTTTAAATGCCTGGGAATGTTTGATTGGGACAATGTAGAGGGAGCGTTACTCTCTATATAACCCTGTGCTGTGGAAGTCCTGGGAGTGTTTGATGGGGACAGTGCAGAGGGAGCTTTACTCTGTATCTAACCCCGTGCTGTACCTGTCCTGGGAGTGTTTGATGTGGACAGTGCACGGGGAGGTTTACTCTGTATCTAAGCCCGTGCTGTACCAGCCCTGGGAGTGTTTGATGAGGACAGTGAAGAGGGAGCTTTACTCTGTATCTAACCCTGTGCTGTACCTGTCCTGGGAGTGTTTGATTCTGGACAGTGTAGAGGGAGCTTTACTCTGTATCTAACCCCGTGCTGTACCTGTCGTGGGAGTGTTTGATGCAGACAGTGTAGAGGGAGCTTTACTCTGTATCTAACTGTACCTGGCCTGGGAGTGTTTGATGTGGACAGTGCAGATGGAGCTTTACTCTGTATCTAACCCTGTGTTGTACCTGTCCGGGGAGTGTTTGATGGGGACAGTGTAGAGGGAGCTTTACTCTGTATCTAACCCCGTGCTGTACCTGTCCTGGAAGTGTTTGATGGGGACAGTGTAGAGGGAGCTTTAATCTGTATCTAACCCCGTGCATTATCTGTCCTGCGCGCGTTTGATGTGGACAGTGTAGAGGGAGTTTGAGTCTGTATCTAACTGTACCTGGCCTGGGAGTGTTTGATGTGGACAGTGCAGAGGGAGCTTTACTCTGTATCTAACCCTGTGCTGTACCTGTCCTGGGAGTGTTTGATGTGGACAGTGCAGAGGGAGCTATACTATGTATCTAACCCCGTGCTGTACCTGTCCTGGGAGTGTTTGATGTGGACAGTGTAGAGGGAGCTTTACTCTGTATCTAACCCCGTGCTGTACCTGTCCTGGAAATGTTTGATGGGGACAGTGTAGAGGGAGCTTTACTCTGTATCTAACCCCGTGCTGTACCTGTCCTGGAAATGTTTGATGTGGACAGTGTAGAGGGAGCTTTACTCTGTATCTAACCACGCGCTGTACCTGTATTGGGAGTGTTTGATGTGGACAGTGTAGAGGGAGCTTTACTCTGTACTAACCCTGTACTCTACCTGTCCTGGGAGTGTTTGATGTGGAAAGTGTAGAGGGAGCTTTACTCTGTATCTAACCCTGTGCTTTACCTGCCTGGGAATGTTTGATTGGGACAATGTAGAGGGAGCGTTACTCTCTATATAACCCTGTGCTGTGGAAGTCCTGGGAGTGTTTGATGGGGACAGTGCAGAGGGAGCTTTACTCTGTATCTAACCCCGTGCTGTACCTGTCCTGGGAGTGTTTGATGTGGACAGTGCAGAGGGAGCTATACTATGTATCTAACCCCGTGCTGTACCTGTCCTGGGAGTGTTTGATGTGGACAGTGTAGAGGGAGCTTTACTCTGTATCTAACACCAGGCTGTACCTGTCCTGGGAGTGTTTGATGTGGACAGTGTAGAGGGAGCTTTACTCTGTTTCTAACCCTGTGCTCTACCTGCCCAGGGAGTGTTTGATGGGGACAGTGTAGAGGGAGCTTTACTCTGTATCTAACCCCGTGCTATAGCTGTCCTGGGAGCGTTTGATGTGGACAGTGCAGAGGGAGCTTTACTCTGTATCTAACCCTGTGCTGTACCTGTCCTGGTAGTGTTTGATTGGGACAGTGTAGAGGGAGCTTCAGTCTGTATCTAACCCCGTGTTGTACCTGTCCTGGGAGAGTTGGATGTGGACAGTGCAGAGGGAGCTTGACTCTGTATCTCACCCTGCGCTGTACATGTCCTGGGAGTGTTTGATGTGGACAGTGCAGAGGGAGTTTTACTCTGTATCAAACCCTGTACTTTAACTGGCCTGGGAATGTTTGATTGGGACAATGTAGAGGGAGATTTACTCTCTATATAACCCTGTGCTGTGCCTGTCCTGGGAGTGTATGATGTGGACAGTGTAGAGGGAGCTTTACTCTCTATATAACCCTGTGCTGTGCCTGTCCTGGGAGTGTTTGATGTGGACAGTGTAGAGGGAGCTTTACTCTGTATCTAACCCCGTGCTGCATCTGTCCTGGGCGTGTTTGATGTGGACAGTGTAGAGGGAGTTTTAGTCTGTATCTAACTGTACCTGGCCTGGGAGTTGTTGAGGTGGACAGTGTAGAGGGAGCATTACTCTGCATCTAAACCCGTGCCGTACCTGTCCTGGAAGTGTTTGATGGGGACAGTGCAGAGGGAGTTTTACACTGTATCTAACCCCGTGCTGTACCTGGCCTGGGATTGGATGATGGGGACAGTGGAGAGGTAGCTTTACTCTGTATCTAACCCCGTGCTATAGCTGTCCTGGGAGCGTTTGATGTGGACAGTGCAGAGGGAGCTTTACTCTGTATCTAACCCTGTGCTGCACCTGTCCTGGGAGTGTTTGATGGGGACAGTGTAGAGGGAGCTTTACTCTGTATCTAAGCCCGTGCTGTACCTGTCCTGGGAGTGTTTGATTGCGACAGTGTAGAGGGAGCTTTACTCTGTATCTAACCCCGTGCTGTACCTGTCCTGGAAGTGTTTGATGTGGACAGTGTAGAGGGAGTTTGAGTCTGTATCTAACTGTACCTGGCCTGGGAGTGTTTGATGTGGACAGTGCAGATGGAGCTTTGCTCTGTATCTAACCCTGTGCTGTACCTGTCCTGGGAGTGTTTGATGGGGACAGTGTAGAGGGAGCTTTACTCTGTATCTAACCCCGTGCTGTACCTGTCCTGGAAATGTTTGATGGGGACAGTGCAGAGGGAGTTTTACACTGTATCTAACCCCGTGCTGCACCTGGCCTGGGATTGTTTGATGGGGACAGTGTAGAGGTAGCTTTACTCTGTATCTAACCCCGTGCTATAGCTGTCCTGGGAGCGTTTGATGTGGACAGTGCAGAGGGAGCTTTACTCTGTATCTAATCCTGTGCTTTACCTGCCTGGGAGTGTTTGATGTGGACAGTGTAGAGGGAGCTTTACTCTGTATCTAATCCTGTGCTTTACCTGCCTGGGAATGTTTGATTGGGACAATGTAAAGGGAGCGTTACTCTCTATATAACCCTGTGCTGTGCCTGTCCTGGGAGTGTTTGATGGGGACAGTGTAGAGGGAGCTTTACTCTGTATCTAACCCCGTGCTGTACCTGACTGGGTGTGTTCGATGTGGACAGTGTAGAGGGAGCTTTACTCTGTTTCTAACCCTGTGCTGTACCTGTCCTGGGAGAGTTTGATGTGGACAGTGCAGGGGGAAATTTTCTCTGTATCTAACCCCAGGCTGTACCTGTCCTGGGAGTGTTTCATGTGGACAGTGTAGAGGGAGCTTTATTCTGTATCTAACCCCGTGCTGTACCTGTCCTGGGAGTGTTTGATGTGGACAGTGTAGAGGGAGCTTTACTCTGTATCTAACCACGCGCTGTACCTGTATTGGGAGTGTTTGATGTGGACAGTGTAGAGGGAGCTTTACTCTGTACTAACCCTGTACTCTACCTGTCCTGGGAGTGTTTGATGTGGAAAGTGTAGAGGGAGCTTTACTCTGTATCTAACCCTGTGCTTTACCTGCCTGGGAATGTTTGATTGGGACAATGTAGAGGGAGCGTTACTCTCTATATAACCCTGTGCTGTGGAAGTCCTGGGAGTGTTTGATGGGGACAGTGCAGAGGGAGCTTTACTCTGTATCTAACCCTGTGCTGTACCTGTCCTGGGAGTGTTTGATGTGGATAGTGTAGAGGGAGCTTTACTCTGTATCTAACCCCGTGCTGTACCTGTCCTGGGAGTGTTTGATGTGGACAGTGCACGGGGAGGTTTACTCTGTATCTAAGCCCGTGCTGTACCAGCCCTGGGAGTGTTTGATGGGGACAGTGAAGAGGGAGCTTTACTCTGTATCTAACCCTGTGCTGTACCTGTCCTGGGAGTGTTTGATTCTGGACAGTGTAGAGGGAGCTTTACTCTGTATCTAACCCCGTGCTGTACCTGTCGTGGGAGTGTTTGATGCAGACAGTGTAGAGGGAGCTTTACTCTGTATCTAACTGTACCTGGCCTGGGAGTGTTTGATGTGGACAGTGCAGATGGAGCTTTACTCTGTATCTAACCCCGTGCTGTACCTGGCCTGGGAGTGTTCGATGTGGACAGTGCAGATGGAGCTTTACTCTGTATCTAACCCTGTGCTGTACCTGTCCTGGGAGTGTTTGATGGGGACAGTGTAGAGGGAGCTTTACTCTGTATCTAACCCCGTGCTGTACCTGTCCTGGAAATGTTTGATGGGGACAGTGCAGAGGGAGTTTTACACTGTATCTAACCCCGTGCTGTACCTGGCCTGGGATTGTTTGATGGGGACAGTGTAGAGGTAGCTTTACTCTGTATCTAACCCCGTGCTATAGCTGTCCTGGGAGCGTTTGATGTGGACAGTGTAGAGGGAGCTTTACTCTGTATCTAATCCTGTGCTTTACCTGCCTGGGAATGTTTGATTGGGACAATGTAAAGGGAGCGTTACTCTCTATATAACCCTGTGCTGTGCCTGTCCTGGGAGTGTTTGATGGGGACAGTGTAGAGGGAGCTTTACTCTGTATCTAACCCCGTGCTGTACCTGACTGGGTGTGTTCGATGTGGACAGTGTAGAGGGAGCTTTACTCTGTTTCTAACCCTGTGCTGTACCTGTCCTGGGAGAGTTTGATGTGGACAGTGCAGGGGGAAATTTTATCTGTATCTAACCCCAGGCTGTACCTGTCCTGGGAGTGTTTCATGTGGACAGTGTAGAGGGAGCTTTATTCTGTATCTAACCCCGTGCTGTACCTGTCCTGGGAGTGTTTGATGTGGACAGTGTAGAGGGAGCTTTACTCTGTATCTAACCACGCGCTGTACCTGTATTGGGAGTGTTTGATGTGGACAGTGTAGAGGGAGCTTTACTCTGTACTAACCCTGTACTGTACCTGTCCTGGGAGTGTTTGATGTGGAAAGTGTAGAGGGAGCTTTACTCTGTATCTAACCCTGTGCTTTAACTGCCTGGGAATGTTTGATTGGGACAATGTAGAGGGAGCGTTACTCTCTATATAACCCTGTGCTGTGGAAGTCCTGGGAGTGTTTGATGGGGACAGTGCAGAGGGAGCTTTACTCTGTATCTAACCCCGTGCTGTACCTGTCCTGGGAGTGTTTGATGTGGACAGTGCAGAGGGAGCTATACTATGTATCTAACCCCGTGCTGTACCTGTCCTGGGAGTGTTTGATGTGGACAGTGTAGAGGGAGCTTTACTCTGTATCTAACACCAGGCTGTACCTGTCCTGGGAGTGTTTGATGTGGACAGTGTAGAGGGAGCTTTACTCTGTTTCTAACCCTGTGCTCTACCTGCCCAGGGAGTGTTTGATGGGGACAGTGTAGAGGGAGCTTTACTCTGTATCTAACCCCGTGCTATAGCTGTCCTGGGAGCGTTTGATGTGGACAGTGCAGAGGGAGCTTTACTCTGTATCTAACCCTGTGCTGTACCTGTCCTGGGAGTGCTTGATGGGGACAGTGAACAGGGAGCTTTACTCTGTATCTAAGCCCGTGCTGTACCTGTCCTGGGAGTGTTTGATTGGGACAGTGTAGAGGGAGCTTCAGTCTGTATCTAACCCCGTGTTGTACCTGTCCTGGGAGAGTTGGATGTGGACAGTGCAGAGGGAGCTTTACTCCGTATCTCACCCATGCTGTACCTGTCCTGGGAGTGTTTGATGTGGCCAGTGTAGAGGAAAGCTTTACTCTGCATCTAACCCTGTGCTTTACCTGGCCTGGGAAAGTTTGATTGGGACAACGTAGAAGGAGCTTTACTCTCTATATAACCCTGTGCTGTGCCTGTCCTGGGAGTGTTTGATGTGGACAGTGTAGAGGGAATTTACTCTCTATATAACCCTGTGCTGTGCCTGTCCTGGGAGTGTTTGATGTGGACAGTGTAGAAGGAGCTTTACTCTGTATCTAACCCCGTGCTGTACCTGTCCTGGGAGTGTTTGATGTGGACAGTGTAGAGGGAGCTTTACTGTGTATCTAACCCCGTGCTATAGCTGTCCTGGGAGCGTTTGATGTGGACATTGCAGAGGGAGCTTTACTCTGTATCTAACCCCGTGCTGTACCTGTCCTGGGAGTGTTTGATGTGGACAGTGCAGAGGGAGCTTTACTTTGTATCTCACCCATGCTGTACCTGTCCTGGGAGTGTTTGATGTGGACAGTGTAGAGGGAGCTTTACTCTGTATCTAACCCTGTGCTTTACCTGGCCTGGGAATGTTTGACGTGGACAGTGTAGAGGGAGCTTTACTCTGTATCTAACCCCGTGCTGTACCTGTCCTGGGAGCGTATGATGTGGACAGTGCAGAGGGAGCTTTACTCTGTATCTAACCCCGTGCTGTACCTGTCCTGGGAGCGTTTGATGTGGACAGTGCAGAGGGAGCTTTACTCTGTATCTAACCCCGTGCTTTACCTGTCCTGGGAGTGTTTAATGTGGGCAGTGCAGAGGGAGCTTTACTCTGTATCTAACCCCGTGCTGTACCTGTCCTGGGAGTGTTTGATGTGGACAGTGCACGGGGAGGTTTACTCTGTATCTAAGCCCGTGCTGTACCAGCCCTGGGAGTGTTTGATGGGGACAGTGAAGAGGGAGCTTTACTCTGTATCTAACCCTGTGCTGTACCTGTCCTGGGAGTGTTTGATTCTGGACAGTGTAGAGGGAGATTTACTCTGTATCTAACCCCGTGCTGTACCTGTCGTGGGAGTGTTTGATGCAGACAGTGTAGAGGGAGCTTTACTCTGTATCTAACTGTACCTGGCCTGGGAGTGTTTGATGTGGACAGTGCAGATGGAGCTTTACTCTGTATCTAACCCTGTGTTGTACCTGTCCGGGGAGTGTTTGATGGGGACAGTGTAGAGGGAGCTTTACTCTGTATCTAACCCCGTGCTGTACCTGTCCTGGAAGTGTTTGATGGGGACAGTGTAGAGGGAGCTTTACTCTGTATCTAACCCGGTGCTGTATCTGTCCTGCGCGTGTTTGATGTGGACAGTGTAGAGGGAGCTTTACTCTGTATCTAACTGTACCTGGCCTGGGAGTGTTTGATGTGGACAGTGCAGATGGAGCTTTACTCTGTATCTAACCCTGTGCTGTACCTGTCCTGGGAGTGTTTGATGGGGACAGTGTAGAGGGAGATTTACTCTGTATCTAACCCCGTGCTGTACCTGTCCTGGAAATGTTTGATGGGGACAGTGCAGAGGGAGTTTTACACTGTATCTAACCCAGTGCTGTACCTGGCCTGGGATTGTTTGATGGGGACAGTGTAGAGGTAGCTTTACTCTGTATCTAACCCCGTGCTATAGCTGTCCTGGGAGCGTTTGATGTGGACAGTGCAGAGGGAGCTTTACTCTGTATCTAACCCTGTGCTGTACCTGTCCTGGGAGTGTTTGATGGGGACAGTGTAGAGGGAGCTTTACTCTGTATCTAAGCCCGTGCTGTACCTGTCCTGGGAGTGTTTGAGTGGGACAGTGTAGAGGGAGCTTTACTCTGTATCTAACCCCGTGCTGTACCTGTCCTGGGAGTGTTTGATGTGGACAGTGCAGAGGGAGCTTTACTCTGTATCTAACCCTGTGTTGTACCTGTCCTGGGAGTGTTTGATGTGGACAGTGCAGCGGGAGCTTTACTCTGTATCTCACCCATTCTGTACCTGTCCTGGGAGTGTTTGATGTGGACAGTGTAGAGGGAGCTTTACTCTGTATCTAACCCCGTGCTGTACCTGTCCTGGGAGTGATTGATGTGGACAGTGTAGAGGGAGTTTTACTCTGTATCTAACCCCGTGCTGTACCTGTCCTAGTAGTGTTTGATGTGGACAGGGCAGAGGGAGCTTTACTCTGTATCTAACTCCGTGCTGTACCTGTCCTGGGAGCGTTTGATGTGGATAGTGTAGAGGGATCTTTACTCTGTATCTAACCCTGTGCTGTACCTGTCCTGGGAGTGTTTGATGTGGACAGTGTAGAGGGAGCTTTACTCTGCATCTAACCCTGTGCTTTACCTGGCCTGGGAAAGTTTGATTGGGACAATGTAGAAGGAGCTTTACTCTCTATATAACCCTGTGCTGTGCCTGTCCTGGGAGTGTTTGATGTGGACAGTGTAGAGGGAATTTACTCTCTATATAACCCTGTGCTGTGCCTGTCCTGGGAGTGTTTGATGTGGACAGTGTAGAGGGAGCTTTACTCTGTATCTAACCCCGTGCTGTATCTGTCCTGGGAGTGATTGATGTGGACAGTGCAGATGGAGCTTTACTCTGTATCTAACCCTGTGCTGTACCTGTCCTGGGAGTGTTTGATGGGGACAGTGTAGAGGGAGATTTACTCTGTATCTAACCCCGTGCTGTACCTGTCCTGGAAATGTTTGATGGGGACAGTGCAGAGGGAGTTTTACACTGTATCTAACCCTGTGGTGTACCTGGCCTGGGATTGTTTGATGGGGACAGTGTAGAGGTAGCTTTACTCTGTATCTAACCACGCGCTGTACCTGTATTGGGAGTGTTTGATGTGGACAGTGTAGAGGGAGCTTTACTCTGTACTAACCCTGTACTGTACCTGTCCTGGGAGTGTTTGATGTGGAAAGTGTAGAGGGAGCTTTACTCTGTATCTAACCCTGTGCTTTACCTGCCTGGGAATGTTTGATTGGGACAATGTAGAGGGAGCGTTACTCTCTATATAACCCTGTGCTGTGGAAGTCCTGGGAGTGTTTGATGGGGACAGTGCAGAGGGAGCTTTACTCTGTATCTAACCCTGTGCTGTACCTGTCCTGGGAGTGTTTGATGTGGACAGTGCAGAGGGAGCTATACTATGTATCTAACCCCGTGCTGTACCTGTCCTGGGAGTGTTTGATGTGGACAGTGTAGAAGGAGCTTTACTCTGTATCTAACCCCGTGCTGTACCTGTCCTGGGAGTGTTTGATGTGGACAGTGTAGAGGGAGCTTTACTGTGTATCTAACCCCGTGCTATAGCTGTCCTGGGAGCGTTTGATGTGGACATTGCAGAGGGAGCTTTACTCTGTATCTAACCCCGTGCTGTACCTGTCCTGGGAGTGTTTGATGTGGACAGTGCAGAGGGAGCTTTACTTTGTATCTCACCCATGCTGTACCTGTCCTGGGAGTGTTTGATGTGGACAGTGTAGAGGGAGCTTTACTCTGTATCTAACCCTGTGCTTTACCTGGCCTGGGAATGTTTGACGTGGACAGTGTAGAGGGAGCTTTACTCTGTATCTAACCCCGTGCTGTACCTGTCCTGGGAGCGTATGATGTGGACAGTGCAGAGGGAGCTTTACTCTGTATCTAACCCCGTGCTGTACCTGTCCTGGGAGCGTTTGATGTGGACAGTGCAGAGGGAGCTTTACTCTGTATCTAACCCCGTGCTTTACCTGTCCTGGGAGTGTTTAATGTGGGCAGTGCAGAGGGAGCTTTACTCTGTATCTAACCCCGTGCTGTACCTGTCCTGGGAGTGTTTGATGTGGACAGTGCACGGGGAGGTTTACTCTGTATCTAAGCCCGTGCTGTACCAGCCCTGGGAGTGTTTGATGGGGACAGTGAAGAGGGAGCTTTACTCTGTATCTAACCCTGTGCTGTACCTGTCCTGGGAGTGTTTGATTCTGGACAGTGTAGAGGGAGATTTACTCTGTATCTAACCCCGTGCTGTACCTGTCGTGGGAGTGTTTGATGCAGACAGTGTAGAGGGAGCTTTACTCTGTATCTAACTGTACCTGGCCTGGGAGTGTTTGATGTGGACAGTGCAGATGGAGCTTTACTCTGTATCTAACCCTGTGTTGTACCTGTCCGGGGAGTGTTTGATGGGGACAGTGTAGAGGGAGCTTTACTCTGTATCTAACCCCGTGCTGTACCTGTCCTGGAAGTGTTTGATGGGGACAGTGTAGAGGGAGCTTTACTCTGTATCTAACCCGGTGCTGTATCTGTCCTGCGCGTGTTTGATGTGGACAGTGTAGAGGGAGCTTTACTCTGTATCTAACTGTACCTGGCCTGGGAGTGTTTGATGTGGACAGTGCAGATGGAGCTTTACTCTGTATCTAACCCTGTGCTGTACCTGTCCTGGGAGTGTTTGATGGGGACAGTGTAGAGGGAGATTTACTCTGTATCTAACCCCGTGCTGTACCTGTCCTGGAAATGTTTGATGGGGACAGTGCAGAGGGAGTTTTACACTGTATCTAACCCAGTGCTGTACCTGGCCTGGGATTGTTTGATGGGGACAGTGTAGAGGTAGCTTTACTCTGTATCTAACCCCGTGCTATAGCTGTCCTGGGAGCGTTTGATGTGGACAGTGCAGAGGGAGCTTTACTCTGTATCTAACCCTGTGCTGTACCTGTCCTGGGAGTGTTTGATGGGGACAGTGTAGAGGGAGCTTTACTCTGTATCTAAGCCCGTGCTGTACCTGTCCTGGGAGTGTTTGAGTGGGACAGTGTAGAGGGAGCTTTACTCTGTATCTAACCCCGTGCTGTACCTGTCCTGGGAGTGTTTGATGTGGACAGTGCAGAGGGAGCTTTACTCTGTATCTAACCCTGTGTTGTACCTGTCCTGGGAGTGTTTGATGTGGACAGTGCAGCGGGAGCTTTACTCTGTATCTCACCCATTCTGTACCTGTCCTGGGAGTGTTTGATGTGGACAGTGTAGAGGGAGCTTTACTCTGTATCTAACCCCGTGCTGTACCTGTCCTGGGAGTGATTGATGTGGACAGTGTAGAGGGAGTTTTACTCTGTATCTAACCCCGTGCTGTACCTGTCCTAGTAGTGTTTGATGTGGACAGGGCAGAGGGAGCTTTACTCTGTATCTAACTCCGTGCTGTACCTGTCCTGGGAGCGTTTGATGTGGATAGTGTAGAGGGATCTTTACTCTGTATCTAACCCTGTGCTGTACCTGTCCTGGGAGTGTTTGATGTGGACAGTGTAGAGGGAGCTTTACTCTGCATCTAACCCTGTGCTTTACCTGGCCTGGGAAAGTTTGATTGGGACAATGTAGAAGGAGCTTTACTCTCTATATAACCCTGTGCTGTGCCTGTCCTGGGAGTGTTTGATGTGGACAGTGTAGAGGGAATTTACTCTCTATATAACCCTGTGCTGTGCCTGTCCTGGGAGTGTTTGATGTGGACAGTGTAGAGGGAGCTTTACTCTGTATCTAACCCCGTGCTGTATCTGTCCTGGGAGTGATTGATGTGGACAGTGCAGATGGAGCTTTACTCTGTATCTAACCCTGTGCTGTACCTGTCCTGGGAGTGTTTGATGGGGACAGTGTAGAGGGAGATTTACTCTGTATCTAACCCCGTGCTGTACCTGTCCTGGAAATGTTTGATGGGGACAGTGCAGAGGGAGTTTTACACTGTATCTAACCCTGTGGTGTACCTGGCCTGGGATTGTTTGATGGGGACAGTGTAGAGGTAGCTTTACTCTGTATCTAACCACGCGCTGTACCTGTATTGGGAGTGTTTGATGTGGACAGTGTAGAGGGAGCTTTACTCTGTACTAACCCTGTACTGTACCTGTCCTGGGAGTGTTTGATGTGGAAAGTGTAGAGGGAGCTTTACTCTGTATCTAACCCTGTGCTTTACCTGCCTGGGAATGTTTGATTGGGACAATGTAGAGGGAGCGTTACTCTCTATATAACCCTGTGCTGTGGAAGTCCTGGGAGTGTTTGATGGGGACAGTGCAGAGGGAGCTTTACTCTGTATCTAACCCTGTGCTGTACCTGTCCTGGGAGTGTTTGATGTGGACAGTGCAGAGGGAGCTATACTATGTATCTAACCCCGTGCTGTACCTGTCCTGGGAGTGTTTGATGTGGACAATGTAGAGGGAGCTTTACTCTGTATCTAACACCAGGCTGTACCTGTCCTGGGAGTGTTTGATGTGGACAGTGTAGAGGGAGCTTTACTCTGTTTCTAACCCTGTGCTCTACCTGCCCAGGGAGTGTTTGATGGGGACAGTGTAGAGGGAGCTTTACTCTGTATCTAACCCCGTGCTATAGCTGTCCTGGGAGCGTTTGATGTGGACAGTGCAGAGGGAGCTTTACTCTGTATCTAACCCTGTGCTGTACCTGTCCTGGGAGTGCTTGATGGGGACAGTGAACAGGGAGCTTTACTCTGTATCTAAGCCCGTGCTGTACCTGTCCTGGGAGTGTTTGATTGGGACAGTGTAGAGGGAGCTTCAGTCTGTATCTAACCCCATGTTGTACCTGTCCTGGGAGAGTTGGATGTGGACAGTGCAGAGGGAGCTTGACTCTGTATCTAACCCTGCGGTGTACCTGTCCTGGGAGTGTTTGATGTGGACAGTGCAGAGGGAGTTTTACTCTGTATCAAACCCTGTACATTAACTGGCCTGGGAATGTTTGATTGGGACAATGTAGAGGGAGATTTACTCTCTATATAACCCTGTGCTGTGCCTGTCCTGGGAGTGTATGATGTGGACAGTGTAGAGGGAGCTTAACTCTGTATCTAACCCCGTGCTGCATCTGTCCTGGGCGTGTTTGATGTGGACAGTGTAGAGGGAGTTTTAGTCTGTATCTAACTGTACCTGGCCTGGGAGTTGTTGAGATGGACAGTGCAGATGGAGCTTTACTCTGTATCTAACCCTGTGCTGTACCTGCCCTGGGAGAAATTGATGGGGACAGTGTAGAGGGAGCTTTACTCTGTATCTAACCCCGTGCCGTACCTGTCCTGGAAGTGTTTGATGGGGACAGTGCAGAGGGAGTTTTACACTGTATCTAACCCCGTGCTGTACCTGGCCTGGGATTGTATGATGGGGACAGTGGAGAGGTAGCTTTACTCTGTATCTAACCCCGTGCTATAGCTGTCCTGGGAGCGTTTGATGTGGACAATGCAGAGGGAGCTTTACTCTGTATCTAACCCTGTGCTGCACCTGTCCTGGGAGTGTTTGATGGGGACAGTGTAGAGGGAGCTTTACTCTGTATCTAAGCCCGTGCTGTACCTATCCTGGGAGTGTTTGATTGCGACAGTGTAGAGGGAGCTTTACTCTGTATCTAACCCCGTGCTGTACCTGTCCTGGGAGTGTTTGATGTGGACAGTGCAGAGGGAGTTTGAGTCTGTATCTAACTGTACCTGGCCTGGGAGTGTTTGATGTGGACAGTGCAGATGGAGCTTTACTCTGTATCTAACCCTGTGCTGTACCTGTCCTGGGAGTGTTTGATGGGGACAGTGTAGAGGGTGCTTTACTCTGTATCTAACCCCGTGCTGTACCTGTCCTGGAAATGTTTGATGGGGACAGTGCAGAGGGAGTTTTACACTGTATCTAACTCCGTGCTGTACCTGGACTGGGATTGTTTGATGGGGACAGTGTAGAGGTAGCTTTACTCTGTATCTAACCCCGTGCTATAGCTGTCCTGGGGGCGTTTGATATGGACAGTGCAGAGGGAGCTTTACTCTGTATCTAATCCTGTGCTTTACCTGCCTGGGAGTGTTTGATGTGGACAGTGTAGAGGGAGCTTTACTCTGTATCTAATCCTGTGCTTTACCTGCCTGGGAATGTTTGATTGGGACAATGTAAAGGGAGCGTTACTCTCTATATAACCCTGTGCTGTGCCTGTCCTGGGAGTGTTTGATGGGGACAGTGTAGAGGGAGCTTTACTCTGTATCTAACCCCGTGTTGTACCTGACTGGGTGTGTTTGATGTGGACAGTGTAGAGGGAGCTTTACTCTGTTTCTAACCCTGTGCTGTACCTGTCCTGGGAGAGTTTGATGTGGACAGTGCAGGGCGAAATTTTCTCTGTATCTAACCCCAGGCTGTACCTGTCCTGGGAGTGTTTCATGTGGACAGTGTAGAGGGAGCTTTATTCTGTATCTAACCCCGTGCTGTACCTGTCCTGGGAGTGTTTGATGTGGACAGTGTAGAGGGAGCTTTACTCTGTATCTAACCACGCGCTGTACCTGTATTGGGAGTGTTTGATGTGAACAGTGTAGAGGGAGCTTTACTCTGTACTAACCCTGTACTGTACCTGTCCTGGGAGTGTTTGATGTGGAAAGTGTAGAGGGAGCTTTACTCTGTATCTAACCCTGTGCTTTACCTGCCTGGGAATGTTTGATTGGGACAATGTAGAGGGAGCGTTACTCTCTATATAACCCTGTGCTGTGGAAGTCCTGGGAGTGTTTGATGGGGACAGTGCAGAGGGAGCTTTACTCTGTATCTAACCCCGTGCTGTACCTGTCCTGGGAGTGTTTGATGTGGACAGTGTAGAGGGAGCTTTACTCTGTATCTAACCCCGTGCTGTACCTGTCCTGGGAGTGTTTGATGTGGACAGTGCACGGGGAGGTTTACTCTGTATCTAAGCCCGTGCTGTACCAGCCCTGGGAGTGTTTGATGGGGACAGTGAAGAGGGAGCTTTACTCTGTATCTAACCCTGTGCTGTACCTGTCCTGGGAGTGTTTGATTCTGGACAGTGTAGAGGGAGCTGTACTCTGTATCTAACCCCGTGCTGTACCTGTCGTGGGAGTGTTTGATGCAGACAGTGTAGAGGGAGCTTTACTCTGTATCTAACTGTACCTGGCCTGGGAGTGTTTGATGTGGACAGTGCAGATGGAGCTTTACTCTGTATCTAACCCTGTGTTGTACCTGTCCGGGGAGTGTTTGATGGGGACAGTGTAGAGGGAGCTTTACTCTGTATCTAACCCCGTGCTGTACCTGTCCTGGAAGTGTTTGATGGGGACAGTGTAGAGGGAGCTTTAATCTGTATCTAACCCCGTGCTGTATCTGTCCTGCGCGCGTTTGATGTGGACAGTGTAGAGGCAGTTTGAGTCTGTATCTAACTGTACCTGGCCTGGGAGTGTTTGATGTGGACAGTGCAGAGGGAGCTTTACTCTGTATCTAACCCCGTGCTGTACCTGTCCTGGGAGTGTTTGATGTGGACAGTGCAGAGGGAGCTATACTATGTATCTAACCCCGTGCTGTACCTGTCCTGGGAGTGTTTGATGTGGACAGTGTAGAGGGAGCTTTACTCTGTATCTAACCCCGTGCTGTACCTGTCCTGGAAATGTTTGATGGGGACAGTGTAGAGGGAGCTTTACTCTGTATCTAACCCCGTGCTGTACCTGTCCTGGAAATGTTTGATGTGGACAGTGTAGAGGGAGCTTTACTCTGTATCTAACCACGCGCTGTACCTGTATTGGGAGTGTTTGATGTGGACAGTGTAGAGGGAGCTTTACTCTGTACTAACCCTGTACTCTACCTGTCCTGGGAGTGTTTGATGTGGAAAGTGTAGAGGGAGCTTTACTCTGTATCTAACCCTGTGCTTTACCTGCCTGGGAATGTTTGATTGGGACAATGTAGAGGGAGCGTTACTCTCTATATAACCCTGTGCTGTGGAAGTCCTGGGAGTGTTTGATGGGGACAGTGCAGAGGGAGCTTTACTCTGTATCTAACCCCGTGCTGTACCTGTCCTGGGAGTGTTTGATGTGGACAGTGCAGAGGGAGCTATACTATGTATCTAACCCCGTGCTGTACCTGTCCTGGGAGTGTTTGATGTGGGCAGTGTAGAGGGAGCTTTACTCTGTATCTAACACCAGGCTGTACCTGTCCTGGGAGTGTTTGATGTGGACAGTGTAGAGGGAGCTTTACTCTGTTTCTAACCCTGTGCTCTACCTGCCCAGGGAGTGTTTGATGGGGACAGTGTAGAGGGAGCTTTACTCTGTATCTAACCCCGTGCTATAGCTGTCCTGGGAGCGTTTGATGTGGACAGTGCAGAGGGAGCTTTACTCTGTATCTAACCCTGTGCTGTACCTGTCCTGGTAGTGTTTGATTGGGACAGTGTAGAGGGAGCTTCAGTCTGTATCTAACCCCGTGTTGTACCTGTCCTGGGAGAGTTGGATGTGGACAGTGCAGAGGGAGCTTGACTCTGTATCTCACCCTGCGCTGTACATGTCCTGGGAGTGTTTGATGTGGACAGTGCAGAGGGAGTTTTACTCTGTATCAAACCCTGTACTTGAACTGGCCTGGGAATGTTTGATTGGGACAATGTAGAGGGAGATTTACTCTCTATATAACCCTGTGCTGTGCCTGTCCTGGGAGTGTATGATGTGGACAGTGTAGAGGGAGCTTTACTCTCTATATAACCCTGTGCTGTGCCTGTCCTGGGAGTGTTTGATGTGGACAGTGTAGAGGGAGCGTTACTCTGTATCTAAACCCGTGCTGCATCTGTCCTGGGCGTGTTTGATGTGGACAGTGTAGAGGGAGTTTTAGTCTGTATCTAACTGTACCTGGCCTGGGAGTTGTTGAGGTGGACAGTGCAGATGGAGCTTTACTCTGTATCTAACCCTGTGCTGTACCTGCCCTGGGAGAAATTGATGGGGACAGTGTAGAGGGAGCATTACTCTGTATCTAAACCCGTGCCGTACCTGTCCTGGAAGTGTTTGATGGGGACAGTGCAGAGGGAGTTTTACACTGTATCTAACCCCGTGCTGTACCTGGCCTGGGATTGTATGATGGGGACAGTGGAGAGGTAGCTTTACTCTGTATCTAACCCCGTGCTATAGCTGTCCTGGGAGTGTTTGATTGCGACAGTGTAGAGGGAGCTTTACTCTGTATCTAACCCCGTGCTGTACCTGTCCTGGGAGTGTTTGATGTGGACAGTGTAGAGGGAGTTTGAGTCTGTATCTAACTGTACCTGGCCTGGGAGTGTTTGATGTGGACAGTGCAGTTGGAGCTTTACTCTGTATCTAACCCTGTGCTGTACCTGTCCTGGGAGTGTTTGATGGGGACAGTGTAGAGGGAGCTTTACTCTGTATCTAACCCCGTGCTGTACCTGTCCTGGAAATGTTTGATGGGGACAGTGCAGAGGGAGTTTTACACTGTATCTAACCCCGTGCTGTACCTGGCCTGGGATTGTTTGATGGGGACAGTGTAGAGGTAGCTTTACTCTGTATCTAACCCCGTGCTATAGCTGTCCTGGGAGCGTTTGATGTGGACAGTGCAGAGGGAGCTTTACTCTGTATCTAATCCTGTGCTTTACCTGCCTGGGAGTGTTTGATGTGGAAAGTGTAGAGGGAGCTTTACTCTGTATCTAATCCTGTGCTTTACCTGCCTGGGAATGTTTGATTGGGACAATGTAAAGGGAGCGTTACTCTCTATATAACCCTGTGCTGTGCCTGTCCTGGGAGTGTTTGATGGGGACAGTGTAGAGGGAGCTTTACTCTGTATCTAACCCCGTGCTGTACCTGACTGGGTGTGTTTGATGTGGACAGTGTAGAGGGAGCTTTACTCTGTTTCTAACCCTGTGCTGTACCTGTCCTGGGAGAGTTTGATGTGGACAGTGCAGGGGGAAATTTTCTCTGTATCTAACCCCAGGCTGTACCTGTCCTGGGAGTGTTTCATGTGGACAGTGTAGAGGGAGCTTTATTCTGTATCTAACCCCGTGCTGTACCTGTCCTGGGAGTGTTTGATGTGGACAGTGTAGAGGGAGCTTTACTCTGTATCTAACCACGCGCTGTACCTGTATTGGGAGTGTTTGATGTGGACAGTGTAGAGGGAGCTTTACTCTGTACTAACGCTGTACTGTACCTGTCCTGGGAGTGTTTGATGTGGAAAGTGTAGAGGGAGCTTTACTCTGTATCTAACCCTGTGCTTTACCTGCCTGGGAATGTTTGATTGGGACAATGTAGAGGGAGCGTTACTCTCTATATAACCCTGTGCTGTCGAAGTCCTGGGAGTGTTTGATGGGGACAGTGCAGAGGGAGCTTTACTCTGTATCTAACCCTGTGCTGTACCTGTCCTGGGAGTGTTTGATGTGGATAGTGTAGAGGGAGCTTTACTCTGTATCTAACCCCGTGCTGTACCTGTCCTGGGAGTGTTTGATGTGGACAGTGCACGGGGAGGTTTACTCTGTATCTAAGCCCGTGCTGTACCAGCCCTGGGAGTGTTTGATGGGGACAGTGAAGAGGGAGCTTTACTCTGTATCTAACCCTGTGCTGTACCTGTCCTGGGAGTGTTTGATTCTGGACAGTGTAGAGGGAGCTTTACTCTGTATCTAACCCCGTGCTGTACCTGTCGTGGGAGTGTTTGATGCAGACAGTGTAGAGGGAGCTTTACTCTGTATCTAACTGTACCTGGCCTGGGAGTGTTTGATGTGGACAGTGCAGATGGAGCTTTACTCTGTATCTAACCCTGTGTTGTACCTGTCCGGGGAGTGTTTGATGGGGACAGTGTAGAGGGAGCTTTACTCTGTATCTAACCCCGTGCTGTACCTGTCCTGGAAGTGTTTGATGGGGACAGTGAAGAGGGAGCTTTACTCTGTATCTAACCCCGTGCTGTATCTGTCCTGCGCGTGTTTGATGTGGACAGTGCAGAGGGAGTTTGAGTCTGTATCTAACTGTACCTGGCCTGGGAGTGTTCGATGTGGACAGTGCAGATGGAGCTTTACTCTGTATCTAACCCTGTGCTGTACCTGTCCTGGGAGCGTTTGATGGGGACAGTGTAGAGGGAGCTTTACTCTGTATCTAACCCCGTGCTGTACCTGTCCTGGAAATGTTTGATGGGGACAGTGCAGAGGGAGTTTTACACTGTATCTAACCCCGTGCTGCACCTGGCCTGGGATTGTTTGATGGGGACAGTGTAGAGGTAGCTTTACTCTGTATCTAACCCCGTGCTATAGCTGTCCTGGGAGCGTTTGATGTGGACAGTGCAGAGGGAGCTTTACTCTGTATCTAATCCTGTGCTTTACCTGCCTGGGAGTGTTTGATGTGGACAGTGTAGAGGGAGCTTTACTCTCTATATAACCCTGTGCTGTGCCTGTCCTGGGAGTGTTTGATGTGGACAGTGTAGAGGGAGCTTTACTCTGTATCTAACCCCGTGCTGCATCTGTCCTGGGCGTGTTTGATGTGGACAGTGTAGAGGGAGTTTTAGTCTGTATCTAACTGTACCTGGCCTGGGAGTTGTTGAGATGGACAGTGCAGATGGAGCTTTACTCTGTATCTAACCCTGTGCTGTACCTGCCCTGGGAGAAATTGATGGGGACAGTGTAGAGGGAGCTTTACTCTGTATCTAACCCCGTGCCGTACCTGTCCTGGAAGTGTTTGATGGGGACAGTGCAGAGGGAGTTTTACACTGTATCTAACCCCGTGCTGTACCTGTCCTGGGAGTGTTTGATGGGGACAGTGCAGAGGGAGTTTTACACTGTATCTAATCCTGTGCTTTACCTGCCTGGGAGTGTTTGATGTGGACAGTGTAGAGGGAGCTTTACTCTGTATCTAATCCTGTGCTTTACCTGCCTGGGAATGTTTGATTGGGACAATGTAAAGGGAGCGTTACTCTCTATATAACCCTGTGCTGTGCCTGTCCTGGGAGTGTTTGATGGGGACAGTGTAGAGGGAGCTTTACTCTGTATCTAACCCCGTGTTGTACCTGACTGGGTGTGTTTGATGTGGACAGTGTAGAGGGAGCTTTACTCTGTTTCTAACCCTGTGCTGTACCTGTCCTGGGAGAGTTTGATGTGGACAGTGCAGGGCGAAATTTTCTCTGTATCTAACCCCAGGCTGTACCTGTCCTGGGAGTGTTTCATGTGGACAGTGTAGAGGGAGCTTTATTCTGTATCTAACCCCGTGCTGTACCTGTCCTGGGAGTGTTTGATGTGGACAGTGTAGAGGGAGCTTTACTCTGTATCTAACCACGCGCTGTACCTGTATTGGGAGTGTTTGATGTGAACAGTGTAGAGGGAGCTTTACTCTGTACTAACCCTGTACTGTACCTGTCCTGGGAGTGTTTGATGTGGAAAGTGTAGAGGGAGCTTTACTCTGTATCTAACCCTGTGCTTTACCTGCCTGGGAATGTTTGATTGGGACAATGTAGAGGGAGCGTTACTCTCTATATAACCCTGTGCTGTGGAAGTCCTGGGAGTGTTTGATGGGGACAGTGCAGAGGGAGCTTTACTCTGTATCTAACCCCGTGCTGTACCTGTCCTGGGAGTGTTTGATGTGGACAGTGTAGAGGGAGCTTTACTCTGTATCTAACCCCGTGCTGTACCTGTCCTGGGAGTGTTTGATGTGGACAGTGCACGGGGAGGTTTACTCTGTATCTAAGCCCGTGCTGTACCAGCCCTGGGAGTGTTTGATGGGGACAGTGAAGAGGGAGCTTTACTCTGTATCTAACCCTGTGCTGTACCTGTCCTGGGAGTGTTTGATTCTGGACAGTGTAGAGGGAGCTGTACTCTGTATCTAACCCCGTGCTGTACCTGTCGTGGGAGTGTTTGATGCAGACAGTGTAGAGGGAGCTTTACTCTGTATCTAACTGTACCTGGCCTGGGAGTGTTTGATGTGGACAGTGCAGATGGAGCTTTACTCTGTATCTAACCCTGTGTTGTACCTGTCCGGGGAGTGTTTGATGGGGACAGTGTAGAGGGAGCTTTACTCTGTATCTAACCCCGTGCTGTACCTGTCCTGGAAGTGTTTGATGGGGACAGTGTAGAGGGAGCTTTAATCTGTATCTAACCCCGTGCTGTATCTGTCCTGCGCGCGTTTGATGTGGACAGTGTAGAGGCAGTTTGAGTCTGTATCTAACTGTACCTGGCCTGGGAGTGTTTGATGTGGACAGTGCAGAGGGAGCTTTACTCTGTATCTAACCCCGTGCTGTACCTGTCCTGGGAGTGTTTGATGTGGACAGTGCAGAGGGAGCTATACTATGTATCTAACCCCGTGCTGTACCTGTCCTGGGAGTGTTTGATGTGGACAGTGTAGAGGGAGCTTTACTCTGTATCTAACCCCGTGCTGTACCTGTCCTGGAAATGTTTGATGGGGACAGTGTAGAGGGAGCTTTACTCTGTATCTAACCCCGTGCTGTACCTGTCCTGGAAATGTTTGATGTGGACAGTGTAGAGGGAGCTTTACTCTGTATCTAACCACGCGCTGTACCTGTATTGGGAGTGTTTGATGTGGACAGTGTAGAGGGAGCTTTACTCTGTACTAACCCTGTACTCTACCTGTCCTGGGAGTGTTTGATGTGGAAAGTGTAGAGGGAGCTTTACTCTGTATCTAACCCTGTGCTTTACCTGCCTGGGAATGTTTGATTGGGACAATGTAGAGGGAGCGTTACTCTCTATATAACCCTGTGCTGTGGAAGTCCTGGGAGTGTTTGATGGGGACAGTGCAGAGGGAGCTTTACTCTGTATCTAACCCCGTGCTGTACCTGTCCTGGGAGTGTTTGATGTGGACAGTGCAGAGGGAGCTATACTATGTATCTAACCCCGTGCTGTACCTGTCCTGGGAGTGTTTGATGTGGGCAGTGTAGAGGGAGCTTTACTCTGTATCTAACACCAGGCTGTACCTGTCCTGGGAGTGTTTGATGTGGACAGTGTAGAGGGAGCTTTACTCTGTTTCTAACCCTGTGCTCTACCTGCCCAGGGAGTGTTTGATGGGGACAGTGTAGAGGGAGCTTTACTCTGTATCTAACCCCGTGCTATAGCTGTCCTGGGAGCGTTTGATGTGGACAGTGCAGAGGGAGCTTTACTCTGTATCTAACCCTGTGCTGTACCTGTCCTGGTAGTGTTTGATTGGGACAGTGTAGAGGGAGCTTCAGTCTGTATCTAACCCCGTGTTGTACCTGTCCTGGGAGAGTTGGATGTGGACAGTGCAGAGGGAGCTTGACTCTGTATCTCACCCTGCGCTGTACATGTCCTGGGAGTGTTTGATGTGGACAGTGCAGAGGGAGTTTTACTCTGTATCAAACCCTGTACTTTAACTGGCCTGGGAATGTTTGATTGGGACAATGTAGAGGGAGATTTACTCTCTATATAACCCTGTGCTGTGCCTGTCCTGGGAGTGTATGATGTGGACAGTGTAGAGGGAGCTTTACTCTCTATATAACCCTGTGCTGTGCCTGTCCTGGGAGTGTTTGATGTGGACAGTGTAGAGGGAGCTTTACTCTGTATCTAAACCCGTGCTGCATCTGTCCTGGGCGTGTTTGATGTGGACAGTGTAGAGGGAGTTTTAGTCTGTATCTAACTGTACCTGGCCTGGGAGTTGTTGAGGTGGACAGTGCAGATGGAGCTTTACTCTGTATCTAACCCTGTGCTGTACCTGCCCTGGGAGAAATTGATGGGGACAGTGTAGAGGGAGCATTACTCTGTATCTAAACCCGTGCCGTACCTGTCCTGGAAGTGTTTGATGGGGACAGTGCAGAGGGAGTTTTACACTGTATCTAACCCCGTGCTGTACCTGGCCTGGGATTGTATGATGGGGACAGTGGAGAGGTAGCTTTACTCTGTATCTAACCCCGTGCTATAGCTGTCCTGGGAGCGTTTGATGTGGACAGTGCAGAGGGAGCTTTACTCTGTATCTATCCCTGTGCTGCACCTGTCCTGGGAGTGTTTGATGGGGACAGTGTAGAGGGAGCTTTACTCTGTATCTAAGCCCGTGCTGTACCTGTCCTGGGAGTGTTTGATTGCGACAGTGTAGAGGGAGCTTTACTCTGTATCTAACCCCGTGCTGTACCTGTCCTGGGAGTGTTTGATGTGGACAGTGTAGAGGGAGTTTGAGTCTGTATCTAACTGTACCTGGCCTGGGAGTGTTTGATGTGGACAGTGCAGTTGGAGCTTTACTCTGTATCTAACCCTGTGCTGTACCTGTCCTGGGAGTGTTTGATGGGGACAGTGTAGAGGGAGCTTTACTCTGTATCTAACCCCGTGCTGTACCTGTCCTGGAAATGTTTGATGGGGACAGTGCAGAGGGAGTTTTACACTGTATCTAACCCCGTGCTGTACCTGGCCTGGGATTGTTTGATGGGGACAGTGTAGAGGTAGCTTTACTCTGTATCTAACCCCGTGCTATAGCTGTCCTGGGAGCGTTTGATGTGGACAGTGCAGAGGGAGCTTTACTCTGTATCTAATCCTGTGCTTTACCTGCCTGGGAGTGTTTGATGTGGAAAGTGTAGAGGGAGCTTTACTCTGTATCTAATCCTGTGCTTTACCTGCCTGGGAATGTTTGATTGGGACAATGTAAAGGGAGCGTTACTCTCTATATAACCCTGTGCTGTGCCTGTCCTGGGAGTGTTTGATGGGGACAGTGTAGAGGGAGCTTTACTCTGTATCTAACCCCGTGCTGTACCTGACTGGGTGTGTTTGATGTGGACAGTGTAGAGGGAGCTTTACTCTGTTTCTAACCCTGTGCTGTACCTGTCCTGGGAGAGTTTGATGTGGACAGTGCAGGGGGAAATTTTCTCTGTATCTAACCCCAGGCTGTACCTGTCCTGGGAGTGTTTCATGTGGACAGTGTAGAGGGAGCTTTATTCTGTATCTAACCCCGTGCTGTACCTGTCCTGGGAGTGTTTGATGTGGACAGTGTAGAGGGAGCTTTACTCTGTATCTAACCACGCGCTGTACCTGTATTGGGAGTGTTTGATGTGGACAGTGTAGAGGGAGCTTTACTCTGTACTAACGCTGTACTGTACCTGTCCTGGGAGTGTTTGATGTGGAAAGTGTAGAGGGAGCTTTACTCTGTATCTAACCCTGTGCTTTACCTGCCTGGGAATGTTTGATTGGGACAATGTAGAGGGAGCGTTACTCTCTATATAACCCTGTGCTGTCGAAGTCCTGGGAGTGTTTGATGGGGACAGTGCAGAGGGAGCTTTACTCTGTATCTAACCCTGTGCTGTACCTGTCCTGGGAGTGTTTGATGTGGATAGTGTAGAGGGAGCTTTACTCTGTATCTAACCCCGTGCTGTACCTGTCCTGGGAGTGTTTGATGTGGACAGTGCACGGGGAGGTTTACTCTGTATCTAAGCCCGTGCTGTACCAGCCCTGGGAGTGTTTGATGGGGACAGTGAAGAGGGAGCTTTACTCTGTATCTAACCCTGTGCTGTACCTGTCCTGGGAGTGTTTGATTCTGGACAGTGTAGAGGGAGCTTTACTCTGTATCTAACCCCGTGCTGTACCTGTCGTGGGAGTGTTTGATGCAGACAGTGTAGAGGGAGCTTTACTCTGTATCTAACTGTACCTGGCCTGGGAGTGTTTGATGTGGACAGTGCAGATGGAGCTTTACTCTGTATCTAACCCTGTGTTGTACCTGTCCGGGGAGTGTTTGATGGGGACAGTGTAGAGGGAGCTTTACTCTGTATCTAACCCCGTGCTGTACCTGTCCTGGAAGTGTTTGATGGGGACAGTGAAGAGGGAGCTTTACTCTGTATCTAACCCCGTGCTGTATCTGTCCTGCGCGTGTTTGATGTGGACAGTGCAGAGGGAGTTTGAGTCTGTATCTAACTGTACCTGGCCTGGGAGTGTTCGATGTGGACAGTGCAGATGGAGCTTTACTCTGTATCTAACCCTGTGCTGTACCTGTCCTGGGAGTGTTTGATGGGGACAGTGTAGAGGGAGCTTTACTCTGTATCTAACCCCGTGCTGTACCTGTCCTGGAAATGTTTGATGGGGACAGTGCAGAGGGAGTTTTACACTGTATCTAACCCCGTGCTGCACCTGGCCTGGGATAGTTTGATGGGGACAGTGTAGAGGTAGCTTTACTCTGTATCTAACCCCGTGCTATAGCTGTCCTGGGAGCGTTTGATGTGGACAGTGCAGAGGGAGCTTTACTCTGTATCTAATCCTGTGCTTTACCTGCCTGGGAGTGTTTGATGTGGACAGTGTAGAGGGAGCTTTACTCTGTATCTAATCCTGTGCTTTACCTGCCTGGGAATGTTTGATTGGGACAATGTAAAGGGAGCGTTACTCTCTATATAACCCTGTGCTGTGCCTGTCCTGGGAGTGTTTGATGGGGACAGTGTAGAGGGAGCTTTACTCTGTATCTAACCCCGTGCTGTACCTGTCCTGGGAGTGTTTGATGTGGACAGTGCAGAGGGAGCTATACTATGTATCTAACCCCGTGCTGTACCTGTCCTGGGAGTGTTTGATGTGGACAGTGTAGAGGGAGCTTTACTCTGTATCTAACACCAGGCTGTACCTGTCCTGGGAGTGTTTGATGTGGACAGTGTAGAGGGAGCTTTACTCTGTTTCTAACCCTGTGCTCTACCTGCCCAGGGAGTCTTTGATGGGGACAGTGTAGAGGGAGCTTTACTCTGTATCTAACCCCGTGCTATAGCTGTCCTGGGAACGTTTGATGTGGACAGTGCAGAGGGAGCTTTACTCTGTATCTAACCCCGTGCTGTACCTGTCCTGGGAGTGTTTGATGTGGACAGTGCAGAGGGAGCTATACTATGTATCTAACCCCGTGCTGTACCTGTCCTGGGAGTGTTTGATGTGGACAGTGTAGAGGGAGCTTTACTCTGTATCTAACACCAGGCTGTACCTGTCCTGGGAGTGTTTGATGTGGACAGTGTAGAGGGAGCTTTACTCTGTTTCTAACCCTGTGCTCTACCTGCCCAGGGAGTCTTTGATGGGGACAGTGTAGAGGGAGCTTTACTCTGTATCTAACCCCGTGCTATAGCTGTCCTGGGAACGTTTGATGTGGACAGTGCAGAGGGAGCTTTACTCTGTATCTAACCCTGTGCTGTACCTGTCCTGGGAGTGCTTGATGGGGACAGTGAACAGGGAGCTTTACTCTGTATCTGAGCCCGTGCTGTACCTGTCCTGGGAGTGTTTGATTGGGACAGTGTAGAGGGAGCTTCAGTCTGTATCTAACCCCGTGTTGTACCTGTCCTGGGAGAGTTGGATGTGGACAGTGCAGAGGGAGCTTTACTCCGTATCTCACCCATGCTGTACCTGTCCTGGGAGTGTTTGATGTGGCCAGTGTAGAGGAAAGCTTTACTCTGCATCTAACCCTGTGCTTTACCTGGCCTGGGAAAGTTTGATTGGGACAACGTAGAAGGAGCTTTACTCTCTATATAACCCTGTGCTGTGCCTGTCCTGGGAGTGTTTGATGTGGACAGTGGAGAGGGAATTTACTCTCTATATAACACTGTGCTGTGCCTGTCCTGGGAGTGTTTGATGTGGACAGTGTAGAAGGAGCTTTACTCTGTATCTAACCCCGTGCTGTACCTGTCCTGGGAGTGTTTGATGTGGACAGTGTAGAGGGAGCTTTACTGTGTATCTAACCCCGTGCTATAGCTGTCCTGGGAGCGTTTGATGTGGACATTGCAGAGGGAGCTTTACTCTGTATCTAA
This sequence comes from Cetorhinus maximus, assembly GCF_964194155.1. Lineage (NCBI taxonomy): Eukaryota > Metazoa > Chordata > Chondrichthyes > Lamniformes > Cetorhinidae > Cetorhinus > Cetorhinus maximus. The sequence continues at coordinate 59,163 of NW_027597055.1, forward strand.
CCCCGTGCTGTACCTGTCCTGGGAGTGTTTGATGTGGACAGTGCAGAGGGAGCTTTACTTTGTATCTCACCCATGCTGTACCTGTCCTGGGAGTGTTTGATGTGGACAGTGTAGAGGGAGCTTTACTCTGTATCTAACCCTGTGCTTTACCTGGCCTGGGAATGTTTGACGTGGACAGTGTAGAGGGAGCTTTACTCTGTATCTAACCCCGTGCTGTACCTGTCCTGGGAGCGTATGATGTGGACAGTGCAGAGGGAGCTTTACTCTGTATCTAACCCCGTGCTGTACCTGTCCTGGGAGCGTTTGATGTGGACAGTGCAGAGGGAGCTTTACTCTGTATCTAACCCCGTGCTTTACCTGTCCTGGGAGTGTTTAATGTGGGCAGTGCAGAGGGAGCTTTACTCTGTATCTAACCCCGTGCTGTACCTGTCCTGGGAGTGTTTGATGTGGACAGTGCACGGGGAGGTTTACTCTGTATCTAAGCCCGTGCTGTACCAGCCCTGGGAGTGTTTGATGGGGACAGTGAAGAGGGAGCTTTACTCTGTATCTAACCCTGTGCTGTACCTGTCCTGGGAGTGTTTGATTCTGGACAGTGTAGAGGGAGATTTACTCTGTATCTAACCCCGTGCTGTACCTGTCGTGGGAGTGTTTGATGCAGACAGTGTAGAGGGAGCTTTACTCTGTATCTAACTGTACCTGGCCTGGGAGTGTTTGATGTGGACAGTGCAGATGGAGCTTTACTCTGTATCTAACCCTGTGTTGTACCTGTCCGGGGAGTGTTTGATGGGGACAGTGTAGAGGGAGCTTTACTCTGTATCTAACCCCGTGCTGTACCTGTCCTGGAAGTGTTTGATGGGGACAGTGTAGAGGGAGCTTTACTCTGTATCTAACCCGGTGCTGTATCTGTCCTGCGCGTGTTTGATGTGGACAGTGTAGAGGGAGCTTTACTCTGTATCTAACTGTACCTGGCCTGGGAGTGTTTGATGTGGACAGTGCAGATGGAGCTTTACTCTGTATCTAACCCTGTGCTGTACCTGTCCTGGGAGTGTTTGATGGGGACAGTGTAGAGGGAGCTTTACTCTGTATCTAACCCCGTGCTGTACCTGTCCTGGAAATGTTTGATGGGGACAGTGCAGAGGGAGTTTTACACTGTATCTAACCCAGTGCTGTACCTGGCCTGGGATTGTTTGATGGGGACAGTGTAGAGGTAGCTTTACTCTGTATCTAACCCCGTGCTATAGCTGTCCTGGGAGCGTTTGATGTGGACAGTGCAGAGGGAGCTTTACTCTGTATCTAACCCTGTGCTGTACCTGTCCTGGGAGTGTTTGATGGGGACAGTGTAGAGGGAGCTTTACTCTGTATCTAAGCCCGTGCTGTACCTGTCCTGGGAGTGTTTGAGTGGGACAGTGTAGAGGGAGCTTTACTCTGTATCTAACCCCGTGCTGTACCTGTCCTGGGAGTGTTTGATGTGGACAGTGCAGAGGGAGCTTTACTCTGTATCTAACCCTGTGTTGTACCTGTCCTGGGAGTGTTTGATGTGGACAGTGCAGCGGGAGCTTTACTCTGTATCTCACCCATTCTGTACCTGTCCTGGGAGTGTTTGATGTGGACAGTGTAGAGGGAGCTTTACTCTGTATCTAACCCCGTGCTGTACCTGTCCTGGGAGTGTTTGATGTGGACAGTGTAGAGGGAGCTTTACTCTGCATCTAACCCTGTGCTTTACCTGGCCTGGGAAAGTTTGATTGGGACAATGTAGAAGGAGCTTTACTCTCTATATAACCCTGTGCTGTGCCTGTCCTGGGAGTGTTTGATGTGGACAGTGTAGAGGGAATTTACTCTCTATATAACCCTGTGCTGTGCCTGTCCTGGGAGTGTTTGATGTGGACAGTGTAGAGGGAGCTTTACTCTGTATCTAACCCCGCGCTGTATCTGTCCTGGGAGTGATTGATGTGGACAGTGCAGATGGAGCTTTACTCTGTATCTAACCCTGTGCTGTACCTGTCCTGGGAGTGTTTGATGGGGACAGTGTAGAGGGAGATTTACTCTGTATCTAACCCCGTGCTGTACCTGTCCTGGAAATGTTTGATGGGGACAGTGCAGAGGGAGTTTTACACTGTATCTAACCCTGTGGTGTACCTGGCCTGGGATTGTTTGATGGGGACAGTGTAGAGGTAGCTTTACTCTGTATCTAACCACGCGCTGTACCTGTATTGGGAGTGTTTGATGTGGACAGTGTAGAGGGAGCTTTACTCTGTACTAACCCTGTACTGTACCTGTCCCGGGAGTGTTTGATGTGGAAAGTGTAGAGGGAGCTTTACTCTGTATCTAACCCTGTGCTTTACCTGCCTGGGAATGTTTGATTGGGACAATGTAGAGGGAGCGTTACTCTCTATATAACCCTGTGCTGTGGAAGTCCTGGGAGTGTTTGATGGGGACAGTGCAGAGGGAGCTTTACTCTGTATCTAACCCTGTGCTGTACCTGTCCTGGGAGTGTTTGATGTGGACAGTGCAGAGGGAGCTATACTATGTATCTAACCCCGTGCTGTACCTGTCCTGGGAGTGTTTGATGTGGACAATGTAGAGGGAGCTTTACTCTGTATCTAACACCAGGCTGTACCTGTCCTGGGAGTGTTTGATGTGGACAGTGTAGAGGGAGCTTCACTCTGTTTCTAACCCTGTGCTCTACCTGCCCAGGGAGTGTTTGATGGGGACAGTGTAGAGAAGGCTTTACTCTGTATCTAACCCCGTGCTATAGCTGTCCTGGGAGCGTTTGATGTGGACAGTGCAGAGGGAGCTTTACTCTGTATCTAACCCTGTGCTGTACCTGTCCTGGGAGTGCTTGATGGGGACAGTGAACAGGGAGCTTTACTCTGTATCTAAGCCCGTGCTGTACCTGTCCTGGGAGTGTTTGATTGGGACAGTGTAGAGGGAGCTTCAGTCTGTATCTAACCCCATGTTGTACCTGTCCTGGGAGAGTTGGATGTGGACAGTGCAGAGGGAGCTTGACTCTGTATCTAACCCTGCGCTGTACCTGTCCTGGGAGTGTTTGATGTGGACAGTGCAGAGGGAGTTTTACTCTGTATCAAACCCTGTACTTTAACTGGCCTGGGAATGTTTGATTGGGACAATGTAGAGGGAGCGTTACTCTCTATATAACCCTGTGCTGTGCCTGTCCTGGGAGTGTATGATGTGGACAGTGTAGAGGGAGCTTTACTCTCTATATAACCCTGTGCTGTGCCTGTCCTGGGAGTGTTTGATGTGGACAGTGTAGAGGGAGCTTTACTCTGTATCTAACCCCGTGCTGCATCTGTCCTGGGCGTGTTTGATGTGGACAGTGTAGAGGGAGTTTTAGTCTGTATCTAACTGTACCTGGCCTGGGAGTTGTTGAGATGGACAGTGCAGATGGAGCTTTACTCTGTATCTAACCCTGTGCTGTACCTGCCCTGGGAGAAATTGATGGGGACAGTGTAGAGGGAGCTTTACTCTGTATCTAACCCCGTGCCGTACCTGTCCTGGAAGTGTTTGATGGGGACAGTGCAGAGGGAGTTTTACACTGTATCTAACCCCGTGCTGTACCTGGCCTGGGATTGGATGATGGGGACAGTGGAGAGGTAGCATTACTCTGTATCTAACCCCGTGCTATAGCTGTCCTGGGAGCGTTTGATGTGGACAGTGCAGAGGGAGCTTTACTCTGTATCTAACCCTGTGCTGCACCTGTCCTGGGAGTGTTTGATGGGGACAGTGTAGAGGGAGCTTTACTCTGTATCTAAGCCCGTGCTGTACCTGTCCTGGGAGTGTTTGATTGGGACAGTGTAGAGGGAGCTTTACTCTGTATCTAACCCCGTGCTGTACCTGTCCTGGGAGTGTTTGATGTGGACAGTGCAGAGGGAGTTTGAGTCTGTATCTAACTGTACCTGTCCTGGGAGTGTTTGATGTGGACAGTGCAGATGGAGCTTTACTCTGTAACTAACTCTGTGCTGTACCTGTCCTGGGAGTGTTTGATGGGGACAGTGTAGAGGGAGCTTTACTCTGTATCTAACCCCGTGCTGTACCTGTCCTGGAAATGTTTGATGGGGACAGTGTAGAGGGAGCTTTACTCTGTATCTAACCCCGTGCTGTACCTGTCCTGGAAATGTTTGATGGGGACAGTGTAGAGGGAGCTTTACTCTGTATCTAACCCCGTGCTGTACCTGTCCTGGAAATGTTTGATGTGGACAGTGTAGAGGGAGCTTTACTCTGTATCTAACCACGCGCTGTACCTGTATTGGGAGTGTTTGATGTGGACAGTGTAGAGGGAGCTTTACTCTGTACTAACCCTGTACTCTACCTGTCCTGGGAGTGTTTGATGTGGAAAGTGTAGAGGAAGCTTTACTCTGTATCTAACCCTGTGCTTTACCTGCCTGGGAATGTTTGATTGGGACAATGTAGAGGGAGCGTTACTCTCTATATAACCCTGTGCTGTGGAAGTCCTGGGAGTGTTTGATGGGGACAGTGCAGAGGGAGCTTTACTCTGTATCTAACCCCGTGCTGTACCTGTCCTGGGAGTGTTTGATGTGGACAGTGCAGAGGGAGCTATACTATGTATCTAACCCCGTGCTGTACCTGTCCTGGGAGTGTTTGATGTGGGCAGTGTAGAGGGAGCTTTACTCTGTATCTAACACCAGGCTGTACCTGTCCTGGGAGTGTTTGATGTGGACAGTGTAGAGGGAGCTTTACTCTGTTTCTAACCCTGTGCTCTACCTGCCCAGGGAGTGTTTGATGGGGACAGTGTAGAGGGAGCTTTACTCTGTATCTAACCCCGTGCTATAGCTGTCCTGGGAGCGTTTGATGTGGACAGTGCAGAGGGAGCTTTACTCTGTATCTAACCCTGTGCTGTACCTGTCCTGGTAGTGTTTGATTGGGACAGTGTAGAGGGAGCTTCAGTCTGTATCTAACCCCGTGTTGTACCTGTCCTGGGAGAGTTGGATGTGGACAGTGCAGAGGGAGCTTGACTCTGTATCTCACCCTGCGCTGTACATGTCCTGGGAGTGTTTGATGTGGACAGTGCAGAGGGAGTTTTACTCTGTATCAAACCCTGTACTTTAACTGGCCTGGGAATGTTTGATTGGGACAATGTAGAGGGAGATTTACTCTCTATATAACCCTGTGCTGTGCCTGTCCTGGGAGTGTATGATGTGGACAGTGTAGAGGGAGCTTTACTCTCTATATAACCCTGTGCTGTGCCTGTCCTGGGAGTGTTTGATGTGGACAGTGTAGAGGGAGCTTTACTCTGTATCTAAACCCGTGCTGCATCTGTCCTGGGCGTGTTTGATGTGGACAGTGTAGAGGGAGTTTTAGTCTGTATCTAACTGTACCTGGCCTGGGAGTTGTTGAGGTGGACAGTGCAGATGGAGCTTTACTCTGTATCTAACCCTGTGCTGTACCTGCCCTGGGAGAAATTGATGGGGACAGTGTAGAGGGAGCATTACTCTGTATCTAAACCCGTGCCGTACCTGTCCTGGAAGTGTTTGATGGGGACAGTGCAGAGGGAGTTTTACACTGTATCTAACCCCGTGCTGTACCTGGCCTGGGATTGTATGATGGGGACAGTGGAGAGGTAGCTTTACTCTGTATCTAACCCCGTGCTATAGCTGTCCTGGGAGCGTTTGATGTGGACAGTGCAGAGGGAGCTTTACTCTGTATCTATCCCTGTGCTGCACCTGTCCTGGGAGTGTTTGATGGGGACAGTGTAGAGGGAGCTTTACTCTGTATCTAAGCCCGTGCTGTACCTGTCCTGGGAGTGTTTGATTGCGACAGTGTAGAGGGAGCTTTACTCTGTATCTAACCCCGTGCTGTACCTGTCCTGGGAGTGTTTGATGTGGACAGTGTAGAGGGAGTTTGAGTCTGTATCTAACTGTACCTGGCCTGGGAGTGTTTGATGTGGACAGTGCAGTTGGAGCTTTACTCTGTATCTAACCCTGTGCTGTACCTGTCCTGGGAGTGTTTGATGGGGACAGTGTAGAGGGAGCTTTACTCTGTATCTAACCCCGTGCTGTACCTGTCCTGGAAATGTTTGATGGGGACAGTGCAGAGGGAGTTTTACACTGTATCTAACCCCGTGCTGTACCTGGCCTGGGATTGTTTGATGGGGACAGTGTAGAGGTAGCTTTACTCTGTATCTAACCCCGTGCTATAGCTGTCCTGGGAGCGTTTGATGTGGACAGTGCAGAGGGAGCTTTACTCTGTATCTAATCCTGTGCTTTACCTGCCTGGGAGTGTTTGATGTGGAAAGTGTAGAGGGAGCTTTACTCTGTATCTAATCCTGTGCTTTACCTGCCTGGGAATGTTTGATTGGGACAATGTAAAGGGAGCGTTACTCTCTATATAACCCTGTGCTGTGCCTGTCCTGGGAGTGTTTGATGGGGACAGTGTAGAGGGAGCTTTACTCTGTATCTAACCCCGTGCTGTACCTGACTGGGTGTGTTTGATGTGGACAGTGTAGAGGGAGCTTTACTCTGTTTCTAACCCTGTGCTGTACCTGTCCTGGGAGAGTTTGATGTGGACAGTGCAGGGGGAAATTTTCTCTGTATCTAACCCCAGGCTGTACCTGTCCTGGGAGTGTTTCATGTGGACAGTGTAGAGGGAGCTTTATTCTGTATCTAACCCCGTGCTGTACCTGTCCTGGGAGTGTTTGATGTGGACAGTGTAGAGGGAGCTTTACTCTGTATCTAACCACGCGCTGTACCTGTATTGGGAGTGTTTGATGTGGACAGTGTAGAGGGAGCTTTACTCTGTACTAACGCTGTACTGTACCTGTCCTGGGAGTGTTTGATGTGGAAAGTGTAGAGGGAGCTTTACTCTGTATCTAACCCTGTGCTTTACCTGCCTGGGAATGTTTGATTGGGACAATGTAGAGGGAGCGTTACTCTCTATATAACCCTGTGCTGTGGAAGTCCTGGGAGTGTTTGATGGGGACAGTGCAGAGGGAGCTTTACTCTGTATCTAACCCTGTGCTGTACCTGTCCTGGGAGTGTTTGATGTGGATAGTGTAGAGGGAGCTTTACTCTGTATCTAACCCCGTGCTGTACCTGTCCTGGGAGTGTTTGATGTGGACAGTGCACGGGGAGGTTTACTCTGTATCTAAGCCCGTGCTGTACCAGCCCTGGGAGTGTTTGATGGGGACAGTGAAGAGGGAGCTTTACTCTGTATCTAACCCTGTGCTGTACCTGTCCTGGGAGTGTTTGATTCTGGACAGTGTAGAGGGAGCTTTACTCTGTATCTAACCCCGTGCTGTACCTGTCGTGGGAGTGTTTGATGCAGACAGTGTAGAGGGAGCTTTACTCTGTATCTAACTGTACCTGGCCTGGGAGTGTTTGATGTGGACAGTGCAGATGGAGCTTTACTCTGTATCTAACCCTGTGTTGTACCTGTCCGGGGAGTGTTTGATGGGGACAGTGTAGAGGGAGCTTTACTCTGTATCTAACCCCGTGCTGTACCTGTCCTGGAAGTGTTTGATGGGGACAGTGAAGAGGGAGCTTTACTCTGATTCTAACCCCGTGCTGTATCTGTCCTGCGCGTGTTTGATGTGGACAGTGCAGAGGGAGTTTGAGTCTGTATCTAACTGTACCTGGCCTGGGAGTGTTCGATGTGGACAGTGCAGATGGAGCTTTACTCTGTATCTAACCCTGTGCTGTACCTGTCCTGGGAGCGTTTGATGGGGACAGTGTAGAGGGAGCTTTACTCTGTATCTAACCCCGTGCTGTACCTGTCCTGGAAATGTTTGATGGGGACAGTGCAGAGGGAGTTTTACACTGTATCTAACCCCGTGCTGCACCTGGCCTGGGATTGTTTGATGGGGACAGTGTAGAGGTAGCTTTACTCTGTATCTAACCCCGTGCTATAGCTGTCCTGGGAGCGTTTGATGTGGACAGTGCAGAGGGAGCTTTACTCTGTATCTAATCCTGTGCTTTACCTGCCTGGGAGTGTTTGATGTGGACAGTGTAGAGGGAGCTTTACTCTGTATCTAATCCTGTGCTTTACCTGCCTGGGAATGTTTGATTGGGACAATGTAAAGGGAGCGTTACTCTCTATATAACCCTGTGCTGTGCCTGTCCTGGGAGTGTTTGATGGGGACAGTGTAGAGGGAGCTTTACTCTGTATCTAACCCCGTGCTGTACCTGACTGGGTGTGTTCGATGTGGACAGTGTAGAGGGAGCTTTACTCTGTATCTAACCCCGTGCTATAGCTGTCCTGGGAGCGTTTGATGTGGACAGTGCAGAGGGAGCTTTACTCTGTATCTAACCCTGTGCTGTACCTGTCCTGGTAGTGTTTGATTGGGACAGTGTAGAGGGAGCTTCAGTCTGTATCTAACCCCGTGTTGTACCTGTCCTGGGAGAGTTGGATGTGGACAGTGCAGAGGGAGCTTGACTCTGTATCTCACCCTGCGCTGTACATGTCCTGGGAGTGTTTGATGTGGACAGTGTAGAGGGAGCTTTACTCTGTATCTAACACCAGGCTGTACCTGTCCTGGGAGTGTTTGATGTGGACAGTGTAGAGGGAGCTTTACTCTGTTTCTAACCCTGTGCTCTACCTGCCCAGGGAGTCTTTGATGGGGACAGTGTAGAGGGAGCTTTACTCTGTATCTAACCCCGTGCTATAGCTGTCCTGGGAACGTTTGATGTGGACAGTGCAGAGGGAGCTTTACTCTGTATCTAACCCTGTGCTGTACCTGTCCTGGGAGTGCTTGATGGGGACAGTGAACAGGGAGCTTTACTCTGTATCTGAGCCCGTGCTGTACCTGTCCTGGGAGTGTTTGATTGGGACAGTGTAGAGGGAGCTTCAGTCTGTATCTAACCCCGTGTTGTACCTGTCCTGGGAGAGTTGGATGTGGACAGTGCAGAGGGAGCTTTACTCCGTATCTCACCCATGCTGTACCTGTCCTGGGAGTGTTTGATGTGGCCAGTGTAGAGGAAAGCTTTACTCTGCATCTAACCCTGTGCTTTACCTGGCCTGGGAAAGTTTGATTGGGACAATGTAGAAGGAGCTTTACTCTCTATATAACCCTGTGCTGTGCCTGTCCTGGGAGTGTTTGATGTGGACAGTGTAGAGGGAATTTACTCTCTATATAACCCTGTGCTGTACCTGTCCTGGGAGTGTTTGATGTGGACAGTGTAGAGGGAGCTTTACTGTGTATCTAACCCCGTGCTATAGCTGTCCTGGGAGCGTTTGATGTGGACATTGCAGAGGGAGCTTTACTCTGTATCTAACCCCGTGCTGTACCTGTCCTGGGAGTGTTTGATGTGGACAGTGCAGAGGGAGCTTTACTTTGTATCTCACCCATGCTGTACCTGTCCTGGGAGTGTTTGATGTGGACAGTGTAGAGGGAGCTTTACTCTGTATCTAACCCTGTGCTTTACCTGGCCTGGGAATGTTTGACGTGGACAGTGTAGAGGGAGCTTTACTCTGTATCTAACCCCGTGCTGTACCTGTCCTGGGAGCGTATGATGTGGACAGTGCAGAGGGAGCTTTACTCTGTATCTAACCCCGTGCTGTACCTGTCCTGGGAGCGTTTGATGTGGACAGTGCAGAGGGAGCTTTACTCTGTATCTAACCCCGTGCTTTACCTGTCCTGGGAGTGTTTAATGTGGGCAGTGCAGAGGGAGCTTTACTCTGTATCTAACCCCGTGCTGTACCTGTCCTGGGAGTGTTTGATGTGGACAGTGCACGGGGAGGTTTACTCTGTATCTAAGCCCGTGCTGTACCAGCCCTGGGAGTGTTTGATGGGGACAGTGAAGAGGGAGCTTTACTCTGTATCTAACCCTGTGCTGTACCTGTCCTGGGAGTGTTTGATTCTGGACAGTGTAGAGGGAGCTGTACTCTGTATCTAACCCCGTGCTGTACCTGTCGTGGGAGTGTTTGATGCAGACAGTGTAGAGGGAGCTTTACTCTGTATCTAACTGTACCTGGCCTGGGAGTGTTTGATGTGGACAGTGCAGATGGAGCTTTACTCTGTATCTAACCCTGTGTTGTACCTGTCCGGGGAGTGTTTGATGGGGACAGTGTAGAGGGAGCTTTACTCTGTATCTAACCCCGTGCTGTACCTGTCCTGGAAGTGTTTGATGGGGACAGTGTAGAGGGAGCTTTACTCTGTATCTAACCCGGTGCTGTATCTGTCCTGCGCGTGTTTGATGTGGACAGTGTAGAGGGAGCTTTACTCTGTATCTAACTGTACCTGGCCTGGGAGTGTTTGATGTGGACAGTGCAGATGGAGCTTTACTCTGTATCTAACCCTGTGCTGTACCTGTCCTGGGAGTGTTTGATGGGGACAGTGTAGAGGGAGCTTTACTCTGTATCTAACCCCGTGCTGTACCTGTCCTGGAAATGTTTGATGGGGACAGTGCAGAGGGAGTTTTACACTGTATCTAACCCAGTGCTGTACCTGGCCTGGGATTGTTTGATGGGGACAGTGTAGAGGTAGCTTTACTCTGTATCTAACCCCGTGCTATAGCTGTCCTGGGAGCGTTTGATGTGGACAGTGCAGAGGGAGCTTTACTCTGTATCTAACCCTGTGCTGTACCTGTCCTGGGAGTGTTTGATGGGGACAGTGTAGAGGGAGCTTTACTCTGTATCTAAGCCCGTGCTGTACCTGTCCTGGGAGTGTTTGAGTGGGACAGTGTAGAGGGAGCTTTACTCTGTATCTAACCCCGTGCTGTACCTGTCCTGGGAGTGTTTGATGTGGACAGTGCAGAGGGAGCTTTACTCTGTATCTAACCCTGTGTTGTACCTGTCCTGGGAGTGTTTGATGTGGACAGTGCAGCGGGAGCTTTACTCTGTATCTCACCCATTCTGTACCTGTCCTGGGAGTGTTTGATGTGGACAGTGTAGAGGGAGCTTTACTCTGTATCTAACCCCGTGCTGTACCTGTCCTGGGAGTGTTTGATGTGGACAGTGTAGAGGGAGCTTTACTCTGCATCTAACCCTGTGCTTTACCTGGCCTGGGAAAGTTTGATTGGGACAATGTAGAAGGAGCTTTACTCTCTATATAACCCTGTGCTGTGCCTGTCCTGGGAGTGTTTGATGTGGACAGTGTAGAGGGAATTTACTCTCTATATAACCCTGTGCTGTGCCTGTCCTGGGAGTGTTTGATGTGGACAGTGTAGAGGGAGCTTTACTCTGTATCTAACCCCGCGCTGTATCTGTCCTGGGAGTGATTGATGTGGACAGTGCAGATGGAGCTTTACTCTGTATCTAACCCTGTGCTGTACCTGTCCTGGGAGTGTTTGATGGGGACAGTGTAGAGGGAGATTTACTCTGTATCTAACCCCGTGCTGTACCTGTCCTGGAAATGTTTGATGGGGACAGTGCAGAGGGAGTTTTACACTGTATCTAACCCTGTGGTGTACCTGGCCTGGGATTGTTTGATGGGGACAGTGTAGAGGTAGCTTTACTCTGTATCTAACCACGCGCTGTACCTGTATTGGGAGTGTTTGATGTGGACAGTGTAGAGGGAGCTTTACTCTGTACTAACCCTGTACTGTACCTGTCCCGGGAGTGTTTGATGTGGAAAGTGTAGAGGGAGCTTTACTCTGTATCTAACCCTGTGCTTTACCTGCCTGGGAATGTTTGATTGGGACAATGTAGAGGGAGCGTTACTCTCTATATAACCCTGTGCTGTGGAAGTCCTGGGAGTGTTTGATGGGGACAGTGCAGAGGGAGCTTTACTCTGTATCTAACCCTGTGCTGTACCTGTCCTGGGAGTGTTTGATGTGGACAGTGCAGAGGGAGCTATACTATGTATCTAACCCCGTGCTGTACCTGTCCTGGGAGTGTTTGATGTGGACAATGTAGAGGGAGCTTTACTCTGTATCTAACACCAGGCTGTACCTGTCCTGGGAGTGTTTGATGTGGACAGTGTAGAGGGAGCTTCACTCTGTTTCTAACCCTGTGCTCTACCTGCCCAGGGAGTGTTTGATGGGGACAGTGTAGAGAAGGCTTTACTCTGTATCTAACCCCGTGCTATAGCTGTCCTGGGAGCGTTTGATGTGGACAGTGCAGAGGGAGCTTTACTCTGTATCTAACCCTGTGCTGTACCTGTCCTGGGAGTGCTTGATGGGGACAGTGAACAGGGAGCTTTACTCTGTATCTAAGCCCGTGCTGTACCTGTCCTGGGAGTGTTTGATTGGGACAGTGTAGAGGGAGCTTCAGTCTGTATCTAACCCCATGTTGTACCTGTCCTGGGAGAGTTGGATGTGGACAGTGCAGAGGGAGCTTGACTCTGTATCTAACCCTGCGCTGTACCTGTCCTGGGAGTGTTTGATGTGGACAGTGCAGAGGGAGTTTTACTCTGTATCAAACCCTGTACTTTAACTGGCCTGGGAATGTTTGATTGGGACAATGTAGAGGGAGATTTACTCTCTATATAACCCTGTGCTGTGCCTGTCCTGGGAGTGTATGATGTGGACAGTGTAGAGGGAGCTTTACTCTCTATATAACCCTGTGCTGTGCCTGTCCTGGGAGTGTTTGATGTGGACAGTGTAGAGGGAGCTTTACTCTGTATCTAACCCCGTGCTGCATCTGTCCTGGGCGTGTTTGATGTGGACAGTGTAGAGGGAGTTTTAGTCTGTATCTAACTGTACCTGGCCTGGGAGTGTTTGATGTGGACAGTGCAGATGGAGCTTTACTCTGTATCTAACCCTGTGCTGTACCTGCCCTGGGAGAAATTGATGGGGACAGTGTAGAGGGAGCTTTACTCTGTATCTAAACCCGTGCCGTACCTGTCCTGGAAGTGTTTGATGGGGACAGTGCAGAGGGAGTTTTACACTGTATATAACCCCGTGCTGTACCTGGCCTGGGATTGGATGATGGGGACAGTGGAGAGGTAGCTTTACTCTGTATCTAACCCCGTGCTATAGCTGTCCTGGGAGCGTTTGATGTGGACAGTGCAGAGGGAGCTTTACTCTGTATCTAACCCTGTGCTGCACCTGTCCTGGGAGTGTTTGATGGGGACAGTGTAGAGGGAGCTTTACTCTGTATCTAAGCCCGTGCTGTACCTGTCCTGGGAGTGTTTGATTGGGACAGTGTAGAGGGAGATTTACTCTGTATCTAACCCCGTGCTGTACCTGTCCTGGGAGGTTTGATGTGGACAGTGCAGAGGGAGCTTTACTCTGTATTTAACCCTGTGTTGTACCTGTCCTGGGAGTGTTTGATGTGGACAGTGCAGATGGAGCTTTACTCTGTATCTAACCCTGTGCTGTACCTGTCCTGGGAGTGTTTGATGGGGACAGTGTAGAGGCAGCTTTACTCTGTATCTAACCCCGTGCTGTACCTGTCCTAGAAATGTTTGATGGGGACAGTGCAGAGGGAGTTTTACACTGTATCTAACCCCGTGCTGTACCTGGCCTGGGATTGTTTGATGGGGACAGTGTAGAGGTAGCTTTACTCTGTATCTAACCCCGTGCTATAGCTGTCCTGGGAGCGTTTGATGTGGACAGTGCAGAGGGAGCTTTACTCTGTATCTAATCCTGTGCTTTACCTGCCTGGGAGTGTTTGATGTGGACAGTGTAGAGGGAGCTTTACTCTGTATCTAATCCTGTGCTTTACCTGCCTGGGAATGTTTGATTGGGACAATGTAAAGGGAGCGTTACTCTCTATATAACCCTGTGCTGTGCCTGTCCTGGGAGTGTTTGATGGGGACAGTGTAGAGGGAGCTTTACTCTGTATCTAACCCCGTGCTGTACCTGACTGGGTGTGTTCGATGTGGACAGTGTAGAGGGAGCTTTACTCTGTTTCTAACCCTGTGCTGTACCTGTCCTGGGAGAGTTTGATGTGGACAGTGCAGGGGGAAATTTTCTCTGTATCTAACCCCAGGCTGTACCTGTCCTGGGAGTGTTTCATGTGGACAGTGTAGAGGGAGCTTTATTCTGTATCTAACCCCGTGCTGTACCTGTCCTGGGAGTGTTTGATGTGGACAGTGTAGAGGGAGCTTTACTCTGTATCTAACCAAGCGCTGTACCTGTATTGGGAGTGTTTGATGTGGACAGTGTAGAGGGAGCTTTACTCTGTACTAACCCTGTACTGTACCTGTCCTGGGAGTGTTTGATGTGGAAAGTGTAGAGGGAGCTTTACTCTGTATCTAACCCTGTGCTTTAACTGCCTGGGAATGTTTGATTGGGACAATGTAGAGGGAGCGTTACTCTCTATATAACCCTGTGCTGTGGAAGTCCTGGGAGTGTTTGATGGGGACAGTGCAGAGGGAGCTTTACTCTGTATCTAACCCCGTGCTGTACCTGTCCTGGGAGTGTTTGATGTGGACAGTGCAGAGGGAGCTATACTATGTATCTAACCCCGTGCTGTACCTGTCCTGGGAGTGTTTGATGTGGACAGTGTAGAGGGAGCTTTACTCTGTATCTAACACCAGGCTGTACCTGTCCTGGGAGTGTTTGATGTGGACAGTGCAGAGGGAGCTTTACTCTGTATCTAACCCCGTGCTGTACCTGACTGGGATTGTTTGATGTGGACAGTGTAGAGGGAGCTTTACTCTGTTTCTAACCCTGTGCTCTACCTGCCCAGGGAGTGTTTGATGGGGACAGTGTAGAGGGAGCTTTACTCTGTATCTAACCCCGTGCTATAGCTGTCCTGGGAGCGTTTGATGTGGACAGTGCAGAGGGAGCTTTACTCTGTATCTAACCCTGTGCTGTACCTGTCCTGGGGGTGCTTGATGGGGACAGTGAACAGGGAGCTTTACTCTGTATCTAAGCCCGTGCTGTACCTGTCCTGGGAGTGTTTGATTGGGACAGTGTAGAGGGAGCTTCAGTCTGTATCTAACCCCGTGTTGTACCTGTCCTGGGAGAGTTGGATGTGGACAGTGCAGAGGGAGCTTGACTCTGTATCTAACCCTGCGCTGTACATGTCCTGAGAGTGTTTGATGTGGACAGTGCAGAGGGAGTTTTACTCTGTATCAAACCCTGTACTTTAACTGGCCTGGGAATGTTTGATTGGGACAATGTAGAGGGAGATTTACTCTCTATATAACCCTGTGCTGTGCCTGTCCTGGGAGTGTATGATGTGGACAGTGTAGAGGGAGCTTTACTCTCTATATAACCCTGTGCTGTGCCTGTCCTGGGAGTGTTTGATGTGGACAGTGTAGAGGGAGCTTTACTCTGTATCTAACCCCGTGCTGCATCTGTCCTGGGCGTGTTTGATGTGGACAGTGTAGAGGGAGTTTTAGTCTGTATCTAACTGTACCTGGCCTGGGAGTTGTTGAGGTGGACAGTGCAGATGGAGCTTTACTCTGTATCTAACCCTGTGCTGTACCTGCCCTGGGAGAAATTGATGGGGACAGTGTAGAGGGAGCTTTACTCTGTATCTAACCCCGTGCCGTACCTGGCCTGGGATTGTATGATGGGGACAGTGGAGAGGTAGCTTTACTCTGTATCTAACCCTGTGCTGCACCTGTCCTGGGAGTGTTTGATGGGGACAGTGTAGAGGGAGCTTTACTCTGTATCTAAGCCCGTGCTGTACCTGTCCTGGGAGTGTTTGATTGGGACAGTGTAGAGGGAGCTTTACTCTGTATCTAACCCCGTGCTGTACCTGTCCTGGGCGTGTTTGATGTGGACAGTGTAGAGGGAGTTTTAGTCTGTATCTAACTGTACCTGGCCTGGGAGTTGTTGAGGTGGACAGTGCAGATGGAGCTTTACTCTGTATCTAACCCTGTGCTGTACCTGCCCTGGGAGAAATTGATGGGGACAGTGTAGAGGGAGCTTTACTCTGTATCTAACCCCGTGCCGTACCTGGCCTGGGATTGTATGATGGGGACAGTGGAGAGGTAGCTTTACTCTGTATCTAACCCTGTGCTGCACCTGTCCTGGGAGTGTTTGATGGGGACAGTGTAGAGGGAGCTTTACTCTGTATCTAAGCCCGTGCTGTACCTGTCCTGGGAGTGTTTGATGTGGACAGTGCAGAGGGTGCTTTACTCTGTATCTCACCCATGCTGTACCTGTCCTGGGAGTGTTTGATGTGGACAGGGTAGAGGGAGCTTTACTCTGCATCTAACCCTGTGCTTTACCTGGCCTGGGAAAGTTTGATTGGGACAATGTAGAAGGAGCTTTACTCTCTATATAACCCTGTGCTGTGCCTGTCCTGGGAGTGTTTGATGTGGACAGTGTAGAGGGAATTTACTCTCTATATAACCCTGTGCTGTGCCTGTCCTGGGAGTGTTTGATGTGGACAGTGTAGAAGGAGCTTTACTCTGTATCTAACCCCGTGCTGTACCTGTCCTGGGAGTGTTTGATGGGGACAGTGTAGAGGGAGCTTTACTCTGTATCTAAGCCCGTGCTGTACCTGTCCTGGGAGTGTTTGATTGGGACAGTGTAGAGGGAGCTTTACTCTGTATCTAACCCCGTGCTGTACCTGTCCTGGGAGTGTTTGATGTGGACAGTGTAGAGGGAGTTTTACTCTGTATCTAACCCCGTGCTGTACCTGTCCTAGTAGTGTTTGATGTGGACAGGGCAGAGGGAGCTTTACTCTGTATCTAACTCCGTGCTGTACCTGTCCTGGGAGCGTTTGATGTGGATAGTGTAGAGGGATCTTTACTCTGTATCTAACCCTGTGCTGCACCTGTCCTGGGAGTGTTTGATGTGGACAGTGCAGAGGGAGCTTTACTCTGTATCTCACCCATGCTGTACCTGTCCTGGGAGTGTTTGATGTGGACAGGGTAGAGGGAGCTTTACTCTGCATCTAACCCTGTGCTTTACCTGGCCTGGGAAAGTTTGATTGGGACAATGTAGAAGGAGCTTTACTCTCTATATAACCCTGTGCTGTGCCTGTCCTGGGAGTGTTTGATGTGGACAGTGTAGAGGGAATTTACTCTCTATATAACCCTGTGCTGTGCCTGTCCTGGGAGTGTTTGATGTGGACAGTGTAGAAGGAGCTTTACTCTGTATCTAACCCCGTGCTGTACCTGTCCTGGGAGTGTTTGATGTGGACAGTGTAGAGGGAGCTTTACTGTGTATCTAACCCCGTGCTATAGCTGTCCTGGGAGCGTTTGATGTGGACATTGCAGAGGGATCTTTACTCTGTATCTAACCCCGTGCTGTACCTGTCCTGGGAGTGTTTGATGTGGACAGTGCAGAGGGAGCTTTACTCTGTATCTAACCCCGTGCTGTACCTGTCCTGGGAGCGTATGATGTGGACAGTGCAGAGGGAGCTTTACTCTGTATCTAACCCCGTGCTGTACCTGTCCTGGGAGCGTTTGATGTGGACAGTGCAGAGGGAGCTTTACTCTGTATCTAACCCCGTGCTTTACCTGTCCTGGGAGTGTTTAATGTGGGCAGTGTAGAGGGAGCTTTACTCTGTATCTAACCCCGTGCTGTACCTGTCCTGGGAGTGTTTGATGTGGACAGTGCACGGGGAGGTTTACTCTGTATCTAAGCCCGTGCTGTACCAGCCCTGGGAGTGTTTGATGGGGACAGTGAAGAGGGAGCTTTACTCTGTATCTAACCCTGTGCTGTACCTGTCCTGGGAGTGTTTGATTCTGGACAGTGTAGAGGGAGCTTTACTCTGTATCTAACCCCGTGCTGTACCTGTCGTGGGAGTGTTTGATGCAGACAGTGTAGAGGGAGCTTTACTCTGTATCTAACTGTACCTGGCCTGGGAGTGTTTGATGTGGACAGTGCAGATGGAGCTTTACTCTGTATATAACCCTGTGTTGTACCTGTCCGGGGAGTGTTTGATGGGGACAGTGTAGAGGGAGCTTTATTCTGTATCTAACCCCGTGC
Source organism: Cetorhinus maximus (assembly GCF_964194155.1). Classification (NCBI taxonomy): domain Eukaryota; kingdom Metazoa; phylum Chordata; class Chondrichthyes; order Lamniformes; family Cetorhinidae; genus Cetorhinus; species Cetorhinus maximus. The sequence continues at coordinate 76,916 of NW_027597055.1, forward strand.
TGTACCTGTCCTGGAAGTGTTTGATGGGGACAGTGTAGAGGGAGCTTTACTCTGTATCTAACCCCGTGCTGTATCTGTCCTGCGCGTGTTTGATGTGGACAGTGTAGAGGGAGTTTTAGTCTGTATCTAACTGTACCTGGCCTGGGAGTGTTTGATGTGGACAGTGCAGATGGAGCTTTACTCTGTATCTAACCCTGTGCTGTACCTGTCCTGGGAGTGTTTGGTGGGGACAGTGTAGAGGGAGCTTTACTCTGTATCTAACCCCGTGCTGTACCTGTCCTGGAAATGTTTGATGGGGACAGTGCAGAGGGAGTTTTACACTGTATCTAACCCCGTGCTGTACCTGGCCTGGGATTGTTTGATGGGGACAGTGTAGAGGTAGCTTTACTCTGTATCTAACCCCGTGCTATAGCTGTCCTGGGAGCGTTTGATGTGGACAGTGCAGAGGGAGCTTTACTCTGTATCTAACCCTGTGCTGTACCTGTCCTGGGAGTGTTTGATGGGGACAGTGTAGAGGGAGCTTTACTCTGTATCTAAGCCCGTGCTGTACCTGTCCTGGGAGTGTTTGATTGGGACAGTGTAGAGGGAGCTTTACTCTGTATCTAACCCCGTGCTGTACCTGTCCTGGGAGGTTTGATGTGGACAGTGCAGAGGGAGCTTTACTCTGTATCTAACCCTGTGTTGTACCTGTCCTGGGAGTGTTTGATGTGGACAGTGCAGCGGGAGCTTTACTCTGTATCTCACCCATTCTGTACCTGTCCTGGGAGTGTTTGATGTGGACAGTGTAGAGGGAGCTTTACTCTGTATCTAACCCCGTGCTGTACCTGTCCTGGGAGTGATTGATGTGGACAGTGTAGAGGGAGTTTTACTCTGTATCTAACCCCGTGCTGTACCTGTCCTAGTAGTGTTTGATGTGGACAGGGCAGAGGGAGCTTTACTCTGTATCTAACTCCGTGCTGTACCTGTCCTGGGAGCGTTTGATGTGGATAGTGTAGAGGGATCTTTACTCTGTATCTAACCCTGTGCTGTACCTGTCCTGGGAGTGTTTGATGTGGACAGTGCAGAGGGAGCTTTACTCTGTATCTCACCCATGCTGTACCTGTCCTGGGAGTGTTTGATGTGGACAGTGTAGAGGGAGCTTTACTCTGCATCTAACCCTGTGCTTTACCTGGCCTGGGAAAGTTTGATTGGGACAATGTAGAAGGACCTTTACTCTCTATATAACCCTGTGCTGTGCCTGTCCTGGGAGTGTTTGATGGGGACAGTGTAGAGGGAGCTTTACTCTGTATCTAACCCCGTGCTGTACCTGTCCTGGAAGTGTTTGATGGGGACAGTGTAGAGGGAGCTTTACTCTGTATCTAACCCCGTGCTGTATCTGTCCTGCGCGTGTTTGATGTGGACAGTGTAGAGGGAGTTTTAGTCTGTATCTAACTGTACCTGGCCTGGGAGTGTTTGATGTGGACAGTGCAGATGGAGCTTTACTCTGTATCTAACCCCGTGCTGTACCTGTCCTGGAAATGTATGATGGGGACAGTGCAGAGGGAGTTTTACACTGTATCTAACCCCGTGCTGTACCTGGCCTGGGATTGTTTGATGGGGACAGTGTAGAGGTAGCTTTACTCTGTATCTAACCCCGTGCTATAGCTGTGCTGGGAGCGTTTGATGTGGACAGTGCAGAGGGAGCTTTACTCTGTATCTAACCCTGTGCTGCACCTGTCCTGGGAGTGTTTGATGGGGACAGTGTAGAGGGAGCTTTACTCTGTATCTAAGCCCATGCTGTACCTGTCCTGGGAGTGTTTGATTGGGACAGTGTAGAGGGAGCTTTACTCTGTATCTAACCCCGTGCTGTACCTGTCCTGGGAGTGTTTGATGTGGACAGTGCAGAGGGAGCTTTACTCTGTATCTAACCCTGTGTTGTACCTGTCCTGGGAGTGTTTGATGTGGACAGTGCAGAGGGAGCTTTACTCTGTATCTCACCCATTCTGTACCTGTCCTGGGAGTGTTTGATGTGGACAGTGTAGAGGGAGCTTTACTCTGTATCTAACCCCGTGCTGTACCTGTCCTGGGAGTGATTGATGTGGACAGCGTAGAGGGAGTTTTACTCTGTATCTAACCCCGTGCTGTACCTGTCCTAGTAGTGTTTGATGTGGACAGGGCAGAGGGAGCTTTACTCTGTATCTAACTCCGTGCTGTACCAGTCCTGGGAGCGTTTGATGTGGATAGTGTAGAGGGATCTTTACTCTATATCTAACCCTGTGCTGTACCTGTCCTGGGAGTGTTTGATGTGGACAGTGCAGAGGGAGCTTTACTCTGTATCTCACCCATGCTGTACCTGTCCTGGGAGTGTTTGATGTGGACAGTGTAGAGGGAGCTTTACTCTGCATCTAACCCTGTGCTTTACCTGGCCTGGGAAAGTTTGATTGGGACAATGTAGAAGGAGCTTTACTATCTATATAACCCTGTGCTGTGCCTGTCCTGGGAGTGTTTGATGTGGACAGTGTAGAGGGAATTTACTCTCTATATAACCCTGTGCTGTGCCTGTCCTGGGAGTGTTTGATGTGGACAGTGTAGAAGGAGCTTTACTCTGTATCTAACCCCGTGCTGTACCTGTCCTGGGAGTGTTTGATGTGGACAGTGTAGAGGGAGCTTTACTGTGTATCTAACCCCGTGCTATAGCTGTCCTGGGAGCGTTTGATGTGGACATTGCAGAGGGAGCTTTACTCTGTATCTAACCCCGTGCTGTACCTGTCCTGGGAGTGTTTGATGTGGACAGTGCAGAGGGAGCTTTACTCTGTATCTCACCCATGCTGTACCTGTCCTGGGAGTGTTTGATGTGGACAGTGTAGAAGGAGCTTTACTCTGTATCTAACCCTGTGCTTTACCTGGCCTGGGAACGTTTGACGTGGACAGTGTAGAGGGAGCTTTACTCTGTATCTAACCCCGTGCTGTACCTGTCCTGGGAGCGTATGATGTGGACAGTGCAGAGGGAGCTTTACTCTGTATCTAACCCCGTGCTGTACCTGTCCTGGGAGCGTTTGATGTGGACAGTGCAGAGGGAGCTTTACTCTGTATCTAACCCCGTGCTTTACCTGTCCTGGGAGTGTTTAATGTGGGCAGTGCAGAGGGAGCTTTACTCTGTATCTAAACCCGTGCTGTACCTGTCCTGGGAGTGTTTGATGTGGACAGTGCACGGGGAGGTTTACTCTGTATCTAAGCCCGTGCTGTACCAGCCCTGGGAGTGTTTGATGGGGACAGTGAAGAGGGAGCTTTACTCTGTATCTAACCCTGTGCTGTACCTGTCCTGGGAGTGTTTGATTCTGGACAGTGTAGAGGGAGCTTTACTCTGTATCTAACCCCGTGCTGTACCTGTCGTGGGAGTGTTTGATGCAGACAGTGTAGAGGGAGCTTTACTCTGTATCTAACTGTACCTGGCCTGGGAGTGTTTGATGTGGACAGTGCAGATGGAGCTTTACTCTGTATCTAACCCTGTGTTGTACCTGTCCGGGGAGTGTTTGATGGGGACAGTGTAGAGGGAGCTTTACTCTGTATCTAACCCCGTGCTGTACCTGTCCTGGAAGTGTTTGATGGGGACAGTGTAGAGGGAGCTTTACTCTGTATCTAACCCCGTGCTGTATCTGTCCTGCACGTGTTTGATGTGGACAGTGTAGAGGGAGTTTTAGTCTGTATCTAACTGTACCTGGCCTGGGAGTGTTTGATGTGGACAGTGCAGATGGAGCTTTACTCTGTATCTAACTCTGTGCTGTACCTGTCCTGGGAGTGTTTGATGGGGACAGTGTAGAGGGAGCTTTACTCTGTATCTAACCCCGTGCTGTACCTGTCCTGGAAATGTTTGATGGGGACAGTGCAGAGGGAGTTTTACACTGTATCTAACCCCGTGCTGTACCTGGCCTGGGATTGTTTGATGGGGACAGTGTAGAGGTAGCTTTACTCTGTATCTAAGCCCGTGCTGTACCTGTCCTGGGAGTGTTTGATTGGGACAGTGTAGAGGGAGCTTTACTCTGTATCTAACCCCGTGCTGTACCTGTCCTGGGAGTGTTTGATGTGGACAATGTAGAGGGAGCTTTACTCTGTATCTCACCCATTCTGTACCTGTCCTGGGAGTGTTTGATGTGGACAGTGTAGAGGGAGCTTTACTCTGTATCTAACCCCGTGCTGTACCTGTCCTGGGAGTGATTGATGTGGACAGTGTAGAGGGAGTTTTACTCTGTATCTAACCCCGTGCTGTACCTGTCCTAGTAGTGTTTGATGTGGACAGGGCAGAGGGAGCTTTACTCTGTATCTAACTCCGTGCTGTACCTGTCCTGGGAGCGTTTGATGTGGATAGTGTAGAGGGAGCTTTACTCTGTATCTAACCTCGTGCTGTACCTGTCCTGGGAGTGTTTAATGTGGACAGTGCAGAGGGAGCTTTACTCGTCATCTAACCCCGTGCTGTACCTGTCCTGGGTGTGTTTGATGTGGACAGTGCACAGGGAGGTTTACTCTGTATCTAACCCCGTGCTGTACCTGCCCTGGGAGTGTTTGATGGGGACAGTGTAGAGGGAGCTTTACTCTGTATCTAACCCCGTGCTATACCTGTCCTGGGAGTGTTTGATGGGGACCGTGTAAAGTGAGATTTACTCTGTATCTAACCCCCAGCTGTCTCAGTCCTTGGAGTGTTTGATGAGGACAGTGTAGAGGGAGCTTTACTCTGTATCTAACCCCGTGCTGTACCTGTCCTGGGAGTGCTTGATGTCGACAGTGAAGATGGAGCTTTACTCTGTATCTAACCCTGTGTTGTACCTGTCCTGGGAGTGTTTGATGGGGACAGTGTAGAGGGAGCTTTACTCTGTATCTAACCCCGTGCTGAACCTGTCCTGGAAGTGTTTGATGGGGACAGTGTAGAGGGAGTTTTACTCTGTATCTAACCCCGTGCTGTACCTGCCCTGGGAGTCTTTGATGGGGACAGTGTAGAGGGAGCTTTACTCTGTATCTAACCCCGTGCTATAGCTGTCCTGGGAGCGTTTGATGTGGACAGTGCAGATGGAGCTTTACTCTGTATCTAACCCCGTGCTGTACCTGTCCTGGGAGCGTTTGATGGGGACAGTGGAGAGGGAGCTTTACTCTGTATCTAACCCCGTGCTGTACCTGTCCTGGAAGTGTTTGATGGGGACAGTGCAGAGGGAGTTTTACTCTGTATCTAACCCCGTGATGTACCTGCCCTGGGATTGTTTGATGGGGACAGTGTAGAGGAAGCTTTACTCTGTAACTAACCCCGTGCTATAGCTGTCCTGGGAGCGTTTGATGTGGACAGTGGAGAGGGAGCTTTACTCTGTATCTAACCCTGTGCTGTACCTGTCCTGGGAGTGTTTGATGGGGACAGGGTAGAGGGAGCTTTACACTGTACCTAAGCCCGTGCTGTACCTGTCCTGGGAGTGTTTGATGTGGACAGTGCAGAGGGAGTTTTACTCTGTATCTAACCCCGTGTTGTACCTGTCCTGGGAGTGTTTGATATGGACAGTGCAGAGTGAGCTTTACTCTGTATCTAACCCCGTGCTGTACCTGTCCTGGGAGTGTTTGATGTGGACAGTGCAGAGGGAGTTTTACTCTGTATCTAACCCCGTGTTGTACCTGTCCTGGGAGTGTTTGATGTGGACAGTGCAGAGGGAGTTTTACTCTGTATCTAACCCTGTGCTTTACCTGGCCTGGGAATGTTTGATTGAGACAATGTAGAGGGAGCTTTACTCTCTATATAACCCTGTGCTGTGCCTGTCCTGGGAGCGTTTGATGTGGACAGTGTAGAGGGAGCTTTACTCTGTATCTAACCCCGTGCTGTACCTGATCTGGGAGCGTTTGATGTGGACAGTGCAGAGGGAGCTTTACTCTGCATCTAACCCCGTGCTGTACCTGTCCTGGGAGTGTTTAATGTGGACAGTGCAGAGGGAGCTTTACTCTGTATCTAACCCCGTGCTGTACCTGTCCTGCGAGTGTTTGATGTTGTCAGTGCACAGGGAGGTTTACTCTGTATCAAACCCCGTGCTGTACCTGCCCTCGGAGTGTTTGATGGGGACAGTGTAGAGGGAGCTTTACTCTGTATCTAACCCTGTGCTGTACCTGTCCTGGGAGTGTTTGATGTGGACAGTGCAGAGGGAGCTTTACTCTGTTTCTAAGCCCGTGCTGTACCTGTCCTGGCAGTGTTTGATGGGGACAGTGTAGAGGGAGCTTTACTCTGTATCTAACCCCGTGCTATACCTGTCCTGGGAGTGTTTGATGGGGACAGTGTAAAGTGAGATTTACTCTGTATCTAACCCCCAGCTGTCTCTGTCCTGGGAGTGTTTGATGAGGACAGTGTAGAGGGAGTTTTACTCTGTATCTAACCCCGTGCTATAGCTGTCCTGGGAGCGTTTGATGTGGACAGTGCAGATGGAGCTTTACTCTGTATCTAACCCCGTGCTGTACCTGTCCTGGGAGTGTTTGATGAGGACAGTGTAGAGGGAGCTTTACTCTGTATCTAACCCCGTGCTGTACCTGTCCTGGAAGTGTTTGATGGGGACAGTGTAGAGGGAGCTTTACTCTGTATCTAACCCTGTGCTGTATCTGTCCTGGGAGTGTTTGATGGGGACAGTGCAGAGGGAGCCTCACTCTGTATCTAACCCTGTGCTGTACCTGTCCCGGGAGTGTTTGATGGGGACAGTGCAGAGGGAGCTTTACTCTGTATCTAACCCTGTGCTGTAAAGCCCATCCCAATGTCAATTGCGGAAAGAGCAATATATCACTTACTTGGTTTTACATTTCTGACACATCTCACAGGACTGGTTAGCCAAACAGAATCTTCCTGCTTCACACTGACACACTGTGTTTTTCTGTCTGGTGCAGTCAGACACCACCTCCTCATCTGTGAAGACACACAAAAATCACTGGAAATTGACCCATTGGCTGGGAGCTGAACAAAAGTACATGAGAATGGGATGAAATGCAGAGCTGCTTCTGAGGGCTAGTACTGGCAGAATGAGCGGAATGGCCTTTCATGCTTCAAACTGTATAAACTTCAACCAGACATCCCTGCAACAATCAGTGATGGGGCCAGGGAGCCTCTATGTTGTCCTATGGGGAGAGATTGAGTAGACTGGCTCCATATTCCCCATAGTTTATAAGAATGCGAGACGATCTAATTGAAACATAAAATTCTGAAGGGGTTTGACAGGGTAGCTAGGTGCTGAGGAAACAATTCCCTTGGTGAAGAGTCTACATCATGGGCGCACAGTCTCAGAATGAGGCATCGGTCCCTTTAGGGCTGAGATGAGGAGGAATTTCTTCACTCAGAGGGTAGTGAATCACTGGCGTTCTCTACCCCAGAGGGTGTGGAGGCTCAGTCTTCAAGTATATTCGAGACAGGGATCAATAGGTTTTTGGGAATGAAGGGATACGGGGAGAGTGCAGGAAGATGGAGTTGATTTAGAGCCTCTGCCATGATCTTGCTGAATGATGGAGCAGGATTGAGGGGCCGAATGGCCTAACCCAGCTCCTATTTCTTATATTTTCACAGCTGGCCCAGTGTCTGTCAAGATATTAGACACTGTCATCATTATCAAACTCACATGAAGAAAACCTAGGCTGGAGGTAACAGAATGAATTCAGCTGACAATCGGTCTACTTGCCTTTGGCAACCAGTAAAATGCAACCCATACCCCCCTTGCGCCAAAACCGGAGGAACATGGAGAGAATGCAAGAGGTTCCTCAGGATGGTGCTCCCATCCGATGGGACAGATTGCCCATCTCTTACTCATTGATGCAGCAAAGTTAAACTGAAAACCAAAGGCTCCTGCAGCCACACCGAATGTGTCAAGGCAGTGAAAAGGCTGCTTCGCTTCTGACTACAGACAACACTTCACCTCCTGTGGGTCCAACAGTGTAGGGCAGTTAACGTGAAGAGCTTGCATTTATACAGATGCAGCAGGACGTCACAAAGCGCTTTACAACCAACGAAGGACTTTTGAAATATGTAGGGAAGGCGGCAGCTAATCTGCACACAGCAAGATCCCACAAACGACAAAAGTACAATCTGTTTTAGTGATATTGGTTGAAAAGTAAATTTTTATCAGGATATCAGAGGAAACTCCCCTGGTCTTCTTTCTAGTCGCTCTGACAGCGCAGCACTCCTTCAGTACAGACCCACCGACAGTGCAGCACTCCCTCAGTACTGTCCTTCTGACAGTGCAGCATTCCCTCAGTGCTGCCCCTCCGACAGTGCAGCACTCCCTCAGTGCTGACCCTCCGACAGTGCAGCACTCCCTCAGTGCTGACCCTCTGACCGTGCAGCACTCCCTCAGTGCTGACCCTCTGACCGTGCAACACTCCCTCAGTGCTGACCCTCTGACTGTGCAGCACTCCCTCAGTGCTGACCCTCTGACCGTGCAGCACTCCCTCAGTGCTGACCCTCTGACCGTGCAGCACTCCCTCAGTGCTGACCCTCCGACAGTGCAGCACTCCCTCAGTGCAGACCCTCCGACAGTGCAGCACTCCCTCAGTGCTGACCCGCCACCAGTGCAGCAGTCCCTCAGTGCTGTCCCTCCGACACTGCAGCACTCCCTCAGTGCTGACCCTCTGACCGTGCAGCACTCCCTCAGTGCTGACCCTCTGACCGTGCAGCACTCCCTCAGTGCTGACCCTCCAACAGTGCAGCACTCCCTCAGTGCTGACCCTCCGACAGTGCAGCACCCCCTCAGTGCTGACCCTCCGACAGTGCAGCACTCCCTCAGTGCTGACCCGCCACCAGTGCAGCAGTCCCTCAGTGCTGTCCCTCCGACACTGCAGCACTCCCTCAGTACCGACACTGCAGCACTCTCTCAGTACCGACCCCCTGACACTGCAACACTCCCTCAGTACTGACCCCCTGACACTGCAGCACTCTCTCAGTACCGACCCCCCGACACTGCAGCACTCTCTCAGTACCGACCCCCTGACACTGCAACACTCCCTCAGTACTGACCCCCCGACACTGCAGCACTCTCTCAGTACCGACCCCCCGACACTGCAGCACTCTCTCAGTACCGACCCCCTGACACTGCAGCACTCCCTCAGTACCGACACTGCAACACTCTCTCAGTACCGACCCCCCGACACTGCAACACTCCCTCAGTACTGACCCCCCGACACTGCAGCACTCTCTCAGTACCGACCCCCCGACACTGCAACACTCCCTCAGTACCGACACTGCAGCACTCTCTCAGTACCGACCCCCCGACACTGCAGCACTCCCTCAGTACCGACACTGCAACACTCCCTCAGTACTGACCCCCTGACACTGCAGCACTCCCTCAGTACCGACACTGCAGCACTCCCTCAGTACCGACACTGCAACACTCCCTCAGTACTGACCCCCGACACTGCAGCACTCCCTCAGTACCGACACTGCAGCACTCCCTCAGTACCGACCCCCCGACACTGCAGCACTCCCTCAGTACCGACACTGCAACACTCCCTCAGTACCGACACTGCAACACTCCCTCAGTACTGACCCCCTGACACTGCAGCACTCCCTCAGTACCGACACTGCAACACTCCCTCAGTACTGACCCCCGACACTGCAGCACTCCCTCAGTACCGACACTGCAACACTCCCTCAGTACTGACCCCCCGACACTGCAGCACTCCCTCAGTACCGACCCCCCGACACTGCAGCACTCCCTCAGTACCGACACTGCAGCACTCTCTCAGTATCGACCCCCCGACACTGCAGCACTCCCTCAGTACTGACCCTCTGACATGCAGTACGAATACTGAGGGTACCAAAGTGTCAGCCTAGACTTTTGTGCTCAAATCTCTGGTGTGGGACTTGAACCCAGGGATAAGAGCCTCTGAACCATGGCTGACGATATGAGTTGCTACCGGCCCAGCACAGATGGTAGTTTCTGAAAACAAGAGGAGATGAGTGGAAAAACAAAGAATCCTCCATTTGAAGAGCGAAGATCAATACAAAAATAGCTTTAACTAAGGTTTCTTACCTTTTCTACAAGAGTGGCAGTGCAGGCACTCGTCCAGTCCATTGGGCCATTCGGTATAGTCCTCTCCTTCCATACAATTTTCACACTTTCCAATGGTGTAAGATTTCTTACAGTGTTCAGCCACATGGGTTCCTGTAATCACAGGGCAGGCCAATAACTAACAAACCAGGTCAATAACTGTTCACTCAGACAGTCAAACTAAGCCATGTATTTAAAAACACTCCACTCGTCACAACACTGTTCCTTCACTGCAGACCCCGTGAAGCGTGGCAGCAAACCTGCCTGTGCCCAGACTGAGCATTATAAACCGGGCTGCTCCCAGCCTCGGCTCCGTTCTGCAGTGTCAGTTCATTGGAGGTGGATGGAAATAAGGGTAAAAACCGACAGGCCTCCGGCTCCAGCGTGCACTGGTTATAAGGTGAAGACAGTTTCGGGACTTTGTGACGCCCCCACAGTCGCAGTGCCAGTTAATCTGCAACGTCTCTCTCGCTTCATGCAGACGGCCAACATGCAGCAGTCGCCATCGGCAGCCAGTGTGTGTGGGACTGAGCCCCAGCAGAACTATTCCACCAGGAGAGGCGGACAGGCTCTCAATGGCTTCCCCACTCCCCACCTCCCTCCTACCCTCCCCAATCCTTGACTGAAGTGAGGTCAATTTGCCATTTCCTCACTTCTCTCCCCGTGGGTGCAGTGAGTAGGGGGGGGGGGTGGGGTGTGCCATAACCTGGTCTCCTTTCTGTGCTTCTCTCCAGGGCCAGTCCTGGTGGGCAACACAGAATCGGGGCATTACCCCACAAACAAAGGCAATGGGACTGCATCTGGGGGGACAGCAAGGAGGGAGACCAGCGTTCAACTAGCTAAGCTTGTGTCGCTGCTCACATCACCATCAACGGGATGGAACACTGAGGGTGACGTGCCCAACCATAGCAGTAACAAGCGGCCTTGTATCTAATCAATGTTAGCACAGAGCTTTAGAAAATGAGCAAGTCTGATGAACTGGACACTAACCAGCCTGGGCACAGAGCAGCAAAACCTCCCAACAGCCCATTGCTAGGCAACGTGGTTGGGTTAGTAATATAAATATATATATAAAAAAATGAAAGGCTTTCATTCGTATAGTGCTTTTCACAACCACTGGACATCTCAAAGCGCTTTGCAGCCAATGAAGTACTTTGGAAGTGTGGTCACTGTTGTAATGTAGGAAACGTGGTAGCCAATTTGCACACAGTAAGCTCCCACACACACAAATGTAATAATGACTGGATATACTGTTTTCATGATGTTGATTGAGGGATAGATATGGGCCAACTCCAGGGAATAGCCCCCTGCTCTTCTTCAAAATTGTGCCATGGGACTCAAACCTGGGACCTTGGGACTCAAGAGGTGAGAGTGCTACCCACTGAGCCACAGCTGACACTCCTCCAGTTATGGGGCCTCGGTCATAGCTCTGAGATGGCTCATGCCATCAGCAAAGGCCCACAATTTCAAGCTGGGGCTCATTCAGATCTGGCTGGGATAGGAGCTGCTCTCTGAGAATGATGTTAGGCTGTTAGGACGAGATTGGGTGAGGGGGGCAGGGGGTGTTGCTTTACTTGATAAATTACCTCACTCCTTGCTTTCTGTGCTCTTTTCAGTCTGTTAACAGGCGTGACAATCCCAAAATCAGGCCACTGGGTCATGAACAGCTGGCTCTGCCATTAAACTGTCTTGCTCAATACTGTAGCAACAAGGTACAGTCGATAGTGATAAAATCTAGACCCACCTGCGGGGCATTTCCGACAACACAGCTTGGGCGTGACTGGGTAATAGTCCTCCTTTGGGCAATGAACATCTCGAATGGTCCGATTGCCTTGAGTCAATCCATTCCTGACCTGGTCTCCCTGGTTCTCTTCCTCAGCCTCCACCATTTCTTCTCGTGTAGATGATATATTAGCCGTTGGGAGCCAGGCTGTAACATGCCTCTCATGTACAGGCAGCCCTTGAACAAGAGCCTAAAGGGGCCAAGAATTGTTAACAAAGTGAAGACGAATCCCAACAACAACTTGCATTTATATAGAGCACCTTTTAACATAGTAAAGCCTCACAAGGCACTGAAAGGGAGCTTGATCAAACAAAATCTGGCACTGAACCAGGCGGAGGAGATATTAGGACAGGCGACCAAAAGCTTGGTTAAAGAGGTAAGATTTGAGGAGTGTCTCAAAGGAGGAGAGAGAGAGATGGAGAGGTTTCGGGGCCGGCCCTGTTCACCGTTGATAACCTTTCCCTCAGTTCTGTGCCAAATTTAAAAACCAAGTGCGTTCAACACACCGTATTGCCAGCCTAACCAGACACAAAAGATGCAAGAATCTCTTCAGGCTAGAGGGAGAGGCCAAGCCATAGCCAAATGAAAACTAACGGAAGAATTTACTTAGAATTTATGATGCGTAGGACTCAACAGTTCCTTCGGAATTTAGTCAGAAGTCACTGAATCCATAATCGCTTGGGGAATATTCAGGAGTCCGGACTGGTTACAGCTGAGTTAACCAGCAGACAAGGGGCAAGCCTAACTGCAGATATCGGTGGTTAAGGAGAAACCGTGAACACTATTATCCTTCCTGAGGAGTGAAGGTAAGGTATTGATTGTAAACATGCGCGATATCTGGTCTAATCACTGAATGAAGTTCAAAGGGAGGTCGAATATAACCTGTGGCTGGACTGGTGAAGCACAGCAGACGTCAAAAAACGGTTCGAGAAAGATTTTCGGTTAACAAATCGCTTCAGATAGCAGGGCCATTAAGGGTTCACTTGAGGTGCTGAGAAGCTGCCAGCCTGGGGTAAACTTTAGTATAAATACTAAGCTATATATTCCTTTCTCTTCCTGTGGGGAGTTGACTAGATTCCAATGAACAACAGCAGCGACCCTCAATGTGCATGGATTAGATTCGCAAGAATAGTAATGTTTGTAGACAAAATTAGACACTTAAGGGCGGATGCTGTAAGGCATTTTGATATTTTGCATATTTCTGTGATGCTGTAAGGTCTGCCTTTGTTTCTTTCTAATATGTATTATCTTTATACGTGTCAAAGTGGAACCAGTTGTGAGGTGGACCGATGATCTGAGCTCAGAACTGGGTTGTAGGAATATGGAGTAAGGAGGGCATCGGACAATGGGAGAAGATTTTTGACCTAAGACATCAACTCTGAGGCTTATATGGAACTTCTTAAAAAAAATAAAGACTGGACAAGGATAAACAGACAGAGACTTGTCAGAGCATGTCACTGGGGCCGTGGCTAATCACTAGACACCCTGATTACAGAGACGGACCCAGACAATGGTCTCTTGAGTTGTGTGAGTGGCTATCCTCCTGCCTTACCAAGATACAGAAATCACATCCAGGTACCTGGAGACACTCCCCTGCTGAGAGCAGGAAATGGCCACATACAGGTTGTCTTCCAGACTTAATATTGAGTTCAACAATTTCAGATCATGAACTCTCTCCTCCATCCCCACCCCCTTTCCGATGCCCCTTTTTCCAATATTTATAATTTTTAAACAAATATATTTTTCTTTTCCCACCTATTTTTAAATTTATTTTGATCTATCGTTTTATCTCCACCTTTTAGCCCATTTCGATCCCTTCCCCCCACCCCACCCCCACTAGGGCCATCTGCCACTAGTTTGTCCTGCTTTCTACCCTTAATGTCCCCATTAGCACATTCCTTAGATAATATCACCACCGTCAACACCCCTTTGTCCTTTTGTCTATGACATCTTTGGCGATCTCTCTATTTTGGCCTCCACCTATCACTGGCCCCCTGTCGAGCTCTACCTGTCCCACCCCCTTCTACCAGTTTATATTTCATCTAATTTCTATATTTCTTAGTTCTGATGAAGAGTCATGCGGACTCGAAACATTAACTGTTTTCCTCTCCGCAGATGCTGTCAGACCTGCTGAGTTTTTCCAGGTATTTTTGTTTTTGTTCTAGATTTCCAGCATCCGCAGTATCTTGCTTTTATCTGCAGGTTGTCTTTGCCTGGCCAGGGTGGGATTGATAATCCAATCAGATGACTCGAATTAAGACATTACCGTATATGCCGAGAGACCAGGGTCAGAAAAAGATTGAGCCACAGCTCCCCAGGACACTGGGGCTGCAACCAGGAAGTGTGATTTGGTTCATCACGGGAAGTCGTGTGGAGGAATTCATTCAGTGTACCGACCACCCAGAAATGAGCTCCTGCACGCAGGTCTTACTAAGCAACTGGTGTTGTAAGTATATACTATTGCTTAGTGGGCTAATAAAGGCTTTCCACATGAAAGTGGAAATTGTATCCATCATTTGTTTCGTGTCGTTGATACCAAGTACGGGGTGAGGACCTTACAGGGTAGTGAGACCCCCCCGGTTAAGCGTCTTACATCATTGAAACAGGAGGCCATTCAGCCCCTCGAACCTGCTGTCCCAGGCAATTGCATCTCAGCTGATCTGCACGTCAACTCCTCAAGCAAGACCACAACAAAACACTTGCGGGTAATGCAAGGGTTAAGCATGTCTAAAGTCATTCCTTAGCTTCACCTGTATGCTTCTCACTAAACTATTGATCACTGCCCCTTGAACTGAGGGGGTGCTGCCTTTGAGTGAAACAATCCATCTCTCTGGGGATTTCCCCCAGAAATGGCTCAACTGCAAACTGCACATTAAAGCTTGTGCTTTTCCCCATAAGACGGTGTTTCAGCACACGTGTGTGTGTGTGTGTGTGAGATGATGATGGAGGCAATGGAAGGTTGTTTGACAAGCCCATCAGTAACAGGGCAATGTTCCCTCCCCTCCTGCGCCATCCTATTATGAACGTGGCAATAACCGAGCGGTCATTTCATACTGAGCCTTCCTCATTGAAGTAAAACAGTTCACGTGCGCCGCCATATGAACACACTCGACCTCTCCCTCCAGTAGCACCGCCACACCCTTTTTCAAAGCTGCGCGTGCCCCCAGTTTCATTTTATTCTTCGCCTCATCCGACGCCTCAACAAGAAACTTTTTCTCTTTCTCTCAAGTGCTAAGGAACGCAAGCTCCAACAACTCATGGACACCAACACCCATCTAGGACCCTCCACCCCTGCCTGTCCCTCCGTCCCCACCTCATCTTCCAATCCCAGCCCCGGCCGCGTATTCACTATACCCCCTGACCTTCCCCTCTCCGATGCTGAATGTTCAGTTCTCAGCAAATGACTTAGTTTCATACCCTTACGCCCTCATTTCAATGAATTTCGGGCTCGGCTGAACTCTTCTTCCGCCGCCTTCGTCGCTGTGCTCACTTCTTTGGGCAGGAGTCCTCTCCCCGTTCAACGGATCCTTTTACCCACCTCCAATATTTTCCCTCCACCTGGACCCCTCCCTCTGGATTCTTACCTTCTCTTGATCTTTTCATTGAGAACTGTCAGTGTGACATTAGTCGTCTTAATTTCTCTGCTCCTCTCACCCACTCTAACCTGTCTCTCTCTGAACTTGCTGCACTCCGTTCTCTCAGGTCCAACCCTGACATTGTCATCAAACCCGCTGACAAGGGTGGTGTTGTTGTCTGGCGCACTGACCTCTACCTCGCAGAGGCTGAGCGTCAACTCGCAGACACTTCCTCCTACCTCCCACTGGACCATGACCCCACCACTGAACCTCCCCACCACTGAACATCAAGCCATTGTTTCCAGGACTGTCACTGACCTCATCTCCTCTGGAGATCTTCCTTCCACAGATTCCAACCTCATAGTCTCCTAACCTCGGATGGCCTGCTTCTACCTCCTACTCAAAATCCACAAACAGGACTGTCCCGGCAGACCGATCGTGTCAGCCTGTTCCTGCCCCACGGAACTCATTTCTTGCTATCTTGACTCCATTCTCTCTCCCCCTGTCCAGTCCCTTCGCACCTACATCCGTGATTCCTCTGACACCCTACATCATATCAACAATTTCCAGTTCCCTGGCCCCAACCGCCTCCTCTTCACCATGGACGTCCAATCCCTCTACACCTCCATCTCCCACCAGGAGGGACTGATGGCTCTCCGCTTCTTCCTCGAACAGAGGCCCGAACAATCCCCATCCACCAATACTCTCCTCCGTCTGGCTGAACTTGTTCTCACATTGAACAATTTCTCCTTTAACTCCTCTCACTTCCTCCAAATAAAAGGTGTGGCTATGGGTACCCGCATGGGCCCCAGCTATGCCTGTCTCTTTATGGGGTATGTGGAACATTCCTTGTTCCAGTCCTACTCCGGCCCCCTCCCACAACTCTTTCTCCGGTACATCGATGATTGCTTCGGTCCTGCTTCATGCTCTCGTCTGGACCTGGAAAAATTTATTAATTTTGCTTCCAATTTCCACCCCTCCATCATTTTCACATGGTCCATCTCTGACACTTCCCTTCCCTTCCTTGACCTCTCTGTCTCAATTTCTGGTGATAGACTGTCCACCAATATCCATTACAAGCCTACTGACTCCCACAGCTACCTCGACTACAGCTCCTCACACCCCGCTTCCTGTAAGGACTCCATCCCATTCTCTCAGTTCCTTCGCCTCCGTCGCATCTGTTCTGATGATGCCACTTTCAGAAACAGTTCCTCTGACATGTCTTCCTTCTTCCTTAACTAAGGTTCTCCACCCACGGTGGTTGACAGGGCCCTCAACCGTGTCTGGCCCATCTCCCGCGCATCCGCCCTCACACCTTCCTCTCCCTCCTAGAAACATGATAGGGTCCCCCTTGTCCTCACTTATCACCCCACCAGCCTCCGCATTCAAAGGATCATCCTCCGCCATTTCCGCCAACTCCAGCATGATACCACCACCAAACACATCTTCCCTTCACCCAACCCGGCGGCATTCCGCAGGGATCGTTCCCTCCGGGACACCCTGGTCCAGTTCTCCATCACCCCCTACACCTCAAACCCCTCCCACGGCACCTTCCAATGCAACTGCAGAAGGTGCAACACCTGCCCCTTTACTTCCCCTCTCCTCACCGTCCAAGGGCCCAAATGCTCCTTTCAAGTGAAGCAGCATTTCACTTGCACTTCCCTCAATTTAGTCGACTGCATTCGTTGCTCCCAATGCGGTCTCCTCTACATTGGAGAGACCAAACGCAGACTGGGTGACCACTTTGCAGAACACCTTTGGTCTGTCCGCAAGCATTACCCAGACCTCCCTGTCGCTTGCCATTTCAACACTCCACCCTGCTGTCATGCCCACATGTCCGTCCTTGGCTTGCTGCATTGTTCCAGTGAAGCTCAAGGCAAACTGGAGGAACAGCACCTCATCTTCTGACTAGGCACTTTACAGCCTTCCGGACTGAATATTGAGTTCAACAATTTTAGATCATGAACTCTCTCCTCCATCCCCACCCCCTTTCCGACCCTCCCCTTTTTTTCCCCAATAATTTATATAGATTTTTCCTTTCCCACCTATTTCCATTATTTTTAAATGTATTTCTATCCATTGTTTTATCTCTACCTTTTAGCCTATTTCGATTCTTTCACCCCACCCCACCCCCACTAGGGCTATCTGTACCTTGCTCGTCCTGCTTTCTACCCTTAATTAGCATATTCCTTAGATAACATCACCACCTTCAACACCTCTTTGTCCTTTTGTCTATGACATCATTTGGTTATCTCCACCTAACACTGGCCCTCTATCCAGCTCTACCTGTCCCCCACACCCACCCCCTTAAACCAGCTTATATTTCACCTCTTTTCTATTTTTCCTTAGTTCTGTTGAAGAGTCATACGGACTTGAAACGTTAACTGTGTTCCTCTCCGCTGATGCAGTCAGACCTGCTGAGTTTTTCCAGCTATTTTTATTTTTGTTTTGGATTTCCAGCATCCGCAGTCTTTTGTTTTTATCCACGTGTTCCATTATTCCCTCCATGGCCTCGGCCCCTCCCCATCTCTGCAACCCCCCCCAACAGCCTTTTGAGATCTCGGTGCTCCTCCAATTCTGGTTTCTTGTGCATGCCCCACGCCCACTGCCCCACCATTGGCGGCCGTGCCTTCATCTGCCTGGAAACTAAGCTGTGAAATTCCCCTCCCGAAACCTCCCCGCCTCTTTTAAGATGATCCATAAAACCTTGAACATTCACCAAGTTTTTGGTCAGCCTGCTCTAATATCCCCTTGTGTGGTTGGGTGTCAAAATTATGCTCCTGTGAATTGCCTCAGGGCATTTTCCTATGTTAAAGGCAAGATATAAATGCAGGTTGTCACAATGGAGACGGAAAAACCTACAACTTATTGAACTGAAGGAGAAACAGGGCTGAAGACTGGACTTTAAAAGACCTGTAATTTAATGGGAGAAATTTTCCTGGCACACATACAACAGCATGTGACCATGTTGCATCAGCCACTCTTCTGAACTCTCACATTCTTGGGCGGATGATGCAAGACAAAGATTTACTCCTCCACCCCCCCTCTAGTCTTCCTGTTAAATTCATGAACACCAGTGAGGTGGAGGACGGAAGTTCGTAAGAACGAATCAAACTTTTAAGCAGATAAGGAGGGTGGGGTAAAAGCAAAAAACTGCGGCTGCTGGAAATCCAAAACAAAAACAAAATTACCTGGAAAAACTCAGCAGGTCTGGCAGCATCTGCGGAGAGGAGCACAGTTAACGTTTCGAGTCCGAAGGAGGGTGGGGTCGTGTTTACTGAGCGGACGATACTTCTGTTAATGTTGTGGTGCTTTAGTTGTTAAAGCATGCCTCGTTACATCTCATAATACCTCAATGAGCTTTCGAAGAGCAGTCACTGATGGGGGCAAGCATACAGCAATGAGGTCAATGCCAGTACTGCACCTCTGACAGCGTGGGGCTCCCTCGGCACCGCCCCTCCAGCGGTCATAGAGGTCAACAGCACAGAAAAAGGCCCTTCGGCCCATCAGGTCTGTGCCGTTCAAACAAGTATCTAACTATTCTAATCTCATTTTCCAGCACTAGGCCCACAGCCTTGTATGCCATGGCATCGCAAGTGCACATCCAAATACTTATTACATGTTATGAGGGTTTCTGCCTCTACCACCCTTTCAGGCAGTGAGTTCCAGATTCCCACCACCCTCTGGGTGAAAAATTTCTTCCTCACATCCCCTCTAAACCTCCTGCCTCTTACCTTAAATCTATGCCCCCTGGTTATTGATCACTCCACCAAGGGGAAAAGTTCCTTCCTGTCTACCCTATCTATGCCCCTCATAATTTTATATACCTCAATTATGTCCCCCCTCAATCTCCTTTGCTCCGGGGAAAATAACCCCAGTCTATCCAATCTCTCCTCATAACTAAAACTCTCCAGCCCAGGCAATACCCTGGTAAATCTCCTCTGCACTCTCTCTAGTGCAATCACATCCTTCCTATAATGCGGATTCCAGAACTGCACGCAATACTCTAGCTGTGGCCTAACCAGCGTTTTATACAGTTCCAGCATAACCTCCCTGCTCTTATATTCTATGCCACTGTGCACAGTGCTCCAAGTGTGGTCTAACCCAGGTACACGGAGGCCAGAACTGTGCACAGTGCACCAAGTGTGGTCTAACTCAGGTATACGGAGGCCAGAACTGTGCACAGTGCTCCAAGTGTGGTCTAACTAGGGTACAAGTTAAATAGAACCTCTCTCCTTTTTGACAGTTCTGTTCCCCCTCTCCCCCTCCTGCCCCAAAGAAAGCTCAGCAAATCACAAACCACAGCAATATACCCGATCAGAAAGTGACGAGTCATCATCTGCTGGATGAGTTGTCGTTTTAACTGCCGAGTCATGACAGTGTTCCGCTCGCTGACCATCGCCATGAGCCGCCCTCCCTCGCCATCTCTCCACGCTGACCCCCGCCCTCCCTCGCCATCTCTCCACGCTGACCCCCGCCCTCCCTCGCCATCTCTCCACGCTGATCCCCGCCCTCCCTCGCCATCTCTCCACGCTGACCCCCGCCCTCCCTTTGCGATCTCTCCACACTGACCCCCGCCCGCTCCACTTTCCACTGCGCCGCGCTCACCCCCGGGCCACGCGCTCCATCTGAGCAGCCAGCCAACCCTACCACACGTCGCCTGACAAGGACCCCTTGCGTTGGTGTAGCGTTGCGAACGGTAGTGGGGGGGGACACAACAACGTCCACCAGACGCACCACGGTGGCTGTGTCAACCGGACAGACTTCCCACGGCGGGCTGCCCTAGGGGAGAGGGGAGATTGCGATTCTGCCCTGCCTAGCAGTCCTTCGGGGAGTCCCAGAGGTGTGTCAAGAGCCCTGGCGGCAGGGGGGTGGGGGGGGGCGGACGTTCCTCTTCAAGGTCCAGACACTGTTATGACATACGAGACGCAGTGGCCGATTTGGGCACAGAAAGCTCCCACAAACAGCGACCCCCCCCCCGTAAATAAACGCCTGACTTTTTCTCTAATCTTGCAAGTGATGTTGGTTGAGGGGCAGGTATCAACCCCAGGACACGGGAAGGGGGACAGACTCCCCACTCCCACCCCTCTCCTCTTCAAAATAACAGCCGTGGGATCTTTTACATACACCTGAGAGGGCAGACTGGGTTAGGGTGACACCCAGGCATCCAACAGTGCGGCGCTCGGCCCTCCGGCCGGGCGGCGCTCCCTCGGCACCGGCCCTCCGGCGCTCCCTTGGCAACGGCCCTCCGGCCGGGCGGCGCTCCCTTGGCCCGTCAGATTACTGAATGCACAGGTGTGCAACGCTGACAATTTCTGTGCAATGAACCCCTCCCCAGCCACCCACCCCGTGTACGTCAGGCTGCATTGGTGACCCTGACCCCAATTCGGCCACATCACCTCATACCACTGGGCACTGGGGTCATGCCAGCTAAAGTGGATCACCGAATGCATCGGCGTGCATGGCGCTACCCGTTTCCATGTATGGTACACCCTCTCCCCCTCAGTGCGGCCAGCTGCATTGGTGCCAGTGCAGCGCTCCCCTCAGTATGGCACTGGGAGTGAGCGCCTCAATTTTGTACTCGGGTCTCTGGAGTGGGATTTAAACCTATGAACCAGGAGAGATTATCACCCACTGACAAGGTTGGCTTTCGTATTAGAGTCACTTTGTTAACAACCCTCTCAATAAGCTGATGGATAATTCCTCATTGCTGGAGCTCTGAAATGCAGCTACAGGCGGGCAAGCGCAAATTCCCTGTGGAACAGCAAGGGACATTCCACCGCTCAGCAGATTTCCGCATCCCGGAGAAACACCAAATGTTCAACAAAAGAAAAAGACCTCAAAGTACCATCTGGAAAACCTTACCATTGACACTCACATCCCAATCATGTCTCTTAAAAACAGTGAACATTCTAGATTTAAAGGGAGAAGCACTCTGCAGCCAGAGCCTTTACATTTGTGACAGAGAGGTCAATTTAAAGTGATTTCCTGAGTCAGGAAACCCAAGTTAAGGAATGGAATTCAAGCCCAGAACTAGTTTAGTGTCACTATGCAGAAGAGATGCAATAAATATATTAGTAATTTTCTGATACCGTGTCAACCATAGTTCAGTGGGTAGCAGCCTCTTCTCTGAATTAGTATCATGTTCCCTCTCATGAGCATAAAACCCATGCTCACAATCGCACATGGCAGTACTGAGGGGGTGCTGCACTGTTGGAGGTCCTGTTTTCCACACAAGATGTCAAGCTGAGGCCCTCTCGGGCAGATTTAAAAGGTCCCCGAAGTAGTGTTTATTTTAAAAATAAAGAGCAGGGGAGCTCTCGTCCGTGTCTTGGCCAAGAACTCTCCCTCAATCAACACCAACCAACAGATTTTATGGTCATTACCACATCGCTGTTTGTGGGAGCTTGGCTTGCCACACAGACATTGGTTCCTACCACAGTGGCCACACTTTGAAAAGTACTTAATTGTCTGTGGAGTGCCTTAGGGCATTTGGAGGTAGTGAAAGGTGCTATAGAACTGCAAGTTTGGACACTAAGGGTTATGGGGTTTGGGCAGGAAAGAAGAACTGAGATACAAGATGAGCTGACTCCCATTCCTACTTCTTATACTTTCTTCCAATGTTTCCATTCTTGACAGAAATTGAAAAATTGTTGTCTCCCCACACGGCTGTCCATGCGGGACCTGGCACATGGCAAATTCCACACACTTCACCTTCCAATATTGCCCATGTTTGGTGCACCAGCATGTTCTGCACGGCAACAGAGTTGCTCCCAAACATTCCCTCCATCCAATAACGTTAACGAAGAGGGAGTGCCGAATGAGTCAGCCCACATTCCACTGAGTGTAGGCGGCAAACATCTGCAACAGGCCACTACAGCATTCGCACTGTGCTGAGCAAACTGCTTCTGGCAGTAATAAAAACAGAAAATGCTGGAAAACTCAGCAGGTCTGGCAGCATCTGCGGAGAGAGAGAGAGACAGAGTTAATGTTTCGAGTCTGTATGACCCTTCTTCACTCTGAAGAAGGGTCATACGGACTCGAAGCGTTAACTCTTGTTTCTCTCTCTGCAGATGCTGCCACACCTGCTGAGTCTTTCCAGAATTTTCTGTTTTTGATGCAAAATGGTGAACTGGTTATTGCTGTCTCTCCACACAGTTGCCCAAATGGGACCTGCATTGCAAATTTCATAGACTTAACATTCCAATATTGCTCATGCTTGAGGCACCAGGGGGATGTCATCAAAATCCTGCTGAGTCATTCCCAAAACAATCTTTGCAGAGAAAAAAAAATCCACCAAAAGATTCACTAATGTCGTTTTAGGAAGGAAATTTGGCATCCTAATTCAGTCTGGCCTATACGAGACTCCAGTCCCACAACAACCCTCAACTGCCTTCTGAAGTGGCTGAGGGAGCCACTGAGTTGTATAGAATCGCCTCAAAAATGGTTCACGGGAATAAAACTGGACAGACCAGTCAGTTTTGATGTAGGCATTGAGTTTGGATACAACAAGACGCCAGCCTGCAAAAGTCCTCCTCTCCAACATGTGGGGATCATTCTCATTGAAACATGCCTTTTTAAGCCAATGTCCCAGACTCCTCCATCACCATCCAGGGCAAAGCACCCCATCCACCACCTTAAATATTCTCTCCCTCAACCACCAATGCACAGTGGCAGCAGTATGTACCATCTACAAGATGCTCTGCAGAAACCGGCCTTCTACAGCACCTTCCAAACCCACGACCTCTACGATCTAGAAGGCCAAGGGCAACAGACACTTGGAACACCACCACCTGCAAGTTCCCCTCCAAACCACACACCATCCTGACTTGGAAATATATCGCCATTCCTTCACTGTCGCTGGGTAACAATCCTCGAACTCCCTCCCTAACAGCAGTGTGTGTACCTATCACCACAGGGACTGCAGCGGTTCGAGAAGGCAGCTCACCACCACCTTCTCAAGTGCAATTAGGGATGGACAACAAATGGTGGCCTAGCGAATGTTGTTCACATCCCGTGAATGGATGAAAAAAAGCTATTCTCCTATGTGTTTTTGTGTCCCGTCTTTGAATTTCATTCATCGATGATCAGTAAAACTATTCCCTCCACCATCACCTCCCTATTCTGGAATCAATCAAGCTGTGACCTTTGACTTTTCCTTCAGGTACACTGCCTTGACCTCTGGTTAAATCCATCCATCTCTCTCCTGGTAAGGGAATAACTTTGCACTTCAGCTTTCAAAAGACTCCTTGAAATCTTTCCCTTCACTCGCAATTCTCAGCACCCCTCTCGCTACTGCTGGTCTTAGCCTCTTCTTCCTTCCTGCCCCATAGAGAGCAGGAAAGGTATTGAAATACAAACTGATCTTAATGTTGTCATGGAACCAAAGTGAAGGGCTAAAATGCAGTACTTAGATTAGGGAGAGGAGCTCAATCAGGCCATTCAGCCCCTCATGCTTATTCCTCCTGTCATTCAATGGCTGCTTTGTACCTTGTACCTCACTCCATTTAGCCACCTTGGTTCCATACCCTGTAATAATCTGCCTTACTTCACAAAATTTTACCTCTCCCAATTTTGAAATCTTCATTTGAACCCCATTTCCAACCCCCCCCACCGTCTCAACTGCTTTGGGGTGGGGGGGAAGTTGCTAGGGGCTCCAAATTTGCCCTTTTGTGTGTGAAGAAGTGCTTCCTCACATCAATCCTGAGTGGCCTAGCATTAATTTTAAGCTTCTGATCCCTTCTCCTGGACTCTCTCACCAGAGGAAATAGTTTCTCTCTGACTCCACCCTATCAATTCCTTTAATCTTCTGGAGCACTTCAATGAGATCATAGTGTGATCTCTCTCCAAGGAACACAAGCCTAATCTATGCATCTTGTCTTCATACTTTAACCCTTTTAGGCCCAGTATTAATCTGCTCTGCACCTCCCTGCAAGGCCAATATATCCGTCATTGCCCAGAACTGAATACAATGCTCCAGATGGGGGCCTAACCATTGACTTTGCATCTTTGGGGCATCTTGGGGCGAAAGGGATCAAAGAGTATGGGGAGAAAGTGGGAGCAGGCTACTGAATTGAATGTTCAGCTGTGATCATAATGAATAGTGGAACAGGCTGGAAGGGCCGAATGGCCTACTCCTGCTCCTAGTTTCTGTGTAATTTGGTGCCGTCAGAAAACTTGGCTCTCTACCCCCTCATCCAAAATCCTCAATGTAATGCAAAGCTGTAGCCCCATCAATATTCAGTAACAAAGGAAATAAAAACATGCCTCAGGATCAAAAAAGCACAATCTACCTATTTTACCAATCAATGGGCAAATATACCATGTGAGTAACAGTATCAGGAGCACATGCCCAAGAAGGGTTTCTATTACCCATTTTAAAAAAAATTTAGTCAGCCACATCCAGTTTCCTCAATTCACTACATGTGGTTCAGTGGTTAATGTAATAAACAATACAGGGTGTGGGAAAGGTTCTGGACTTTGGTCAGGCACCGCCTTGGCTACTCGGTAACCAAATGTCGAAAGCAGCCAAGTCTGTACCCAGTGAGGCTGGGTCCCTGTGCCAGCCCCACTCACCGACGGGCCAAAAGGTCAGCCACATGGAAACAGAGTTTTGGTTAAGCTGACTGCGGCAAGCCAAAGGCAGATGACAAATCATCCCTTGTTGTTCAGCAAATCGAAACTGCGACCCCCCACATGACTGTGGGCACGTACCTGGTCACAAGGTAACCTTTCCTGCCAAACACCACATCCCCAGGGGCCTTAAATGGCAACTAAAACAACACCAGGACATGGTCAAAATTGGCTGATTATGCAAAGGTAGGCGGCATCGTAAGCAGTGTAGGTGAAAGCGTAAAATCACAGAGATATTGATAAATTAGTTGAATAGGCAAAACTGTGGCAAATGGATTTCAATGTAGGCAAACATGAGGTCATCCACTTTAGATCTAAAGCATATTGAACAGAATAGTTTCTAAATGATGTCAAGCTAAAAACCATGGTGGTCCAAAGAGATTTGGGGATCCAGGCAATGCACCTTTGCATTTTTCTTTTGGAGAGCGCAGGCAATTCATTTAAATGCACGACTCCTTCAAGTTTCCTTGTGCGGGTGCACTGGGAGTAACTTTAAGGGGCCGTCTCCTGAGAGGCCTGTGCAGGATGCTCCGGGGTTGCTGAATAGCTGCACAACTTAGAGAGACCATTGGGTCCAGGTATGTGGATCAATAAAGTGTCATAAAAAGGTACAGGAAATAATCAAAATGGCTAATGAAATGTTGGCCTTTATACTGAGGATTAAAATATAGGAGTGTGGAAGTCATTTCTCAGCTACACAAATGGCAATTGATGCTAGATTAATTGTTAATTTTAATTCTGAGATTGATAGATTTTGGTTCTCTAAAGATATTAAGGAATATGGGGCAAAGGCGGGTCTGTACAGTTAGCACAAATCAGCCATGATTTCATGGATGGTGGAACAGGCTCGAGAGGCCATTCAGGCCTCCTTCTGCTCCTACGTTCCCACTCCTACAACCAAATTTAAGACCGAGATAGATAGGTTCTTGATTGGTAAGGGGGTCAAAGGTTACAGGGAGAAGGCGGGAGAACGGGGTTGAGAAACTTATCAGCCATGATTGAATGGTGGAGCAGACTCGATGGGCCGAATGGCCTAATTTCTGCTCCTATGTCTTATGGTCAAATCAGAAGGTGCTATATAAAGCCAAGTTATATTGTGATAAAAACATCCCAAGATACTTCACACAAATCCCCCGCCCCAAAAAAAAGGACACGTTTGGACAGATGACTAAAATGCTTGCCGAAGAGATAGGTTTTAAGGAGTGTCTCAGAGGCTGAGAGAAGAGGTGGGGAATTCCAGAGCTGAGGGCTCAGGCAGTTTAATTAAGACATGTTGAGGTGGAGGGGTGAGGGGAAGGAGGGTGGAGGGGTGAGGGGAAGGAGGGTGGAGGGGTGAGGGGAAGGAGGGTGGAGGGGTGAGGGGAAGGAGGGTGGAGGGGTGAGGGGAAGGAGGGTGGAGGGGTGAGGGGAAGGAGGGTGGAGGGGTGAGGGGAAGGAGGGTGGAGGGGTGAGGGGAAGGAGGGTGGAGGGGTGAGGGGAAGGAGGGTGGAGGGGTGAGGGGAAGGAGGGTGGAGGGGTGAGGGGAAGGAGGGTGGAGGGGTGAGGGGAAGGAGGGTGGAGGGGTGAGGGGAAGGAGGGTGGAGGGGTGAGGGGAAGGAGGGTGGAGGGGTGAGGGGAAGGAGGGTGGAGGGAAGGAGGGTGGAGGGGTGAGGGGAAGGAGGGTGGAGGGGTGAGGGGAAGGAGGGTGGAGGGGTGAGGGGAAGGAGGGAGGGTGAGGTGAGGGGGGGTGAGGTGAAGGAGGGTAGGGGGGGTGAGGTGAAGGAGGGTGGGGGGGGTGAGGTGAAGGAGGGGGGGTGGAGGGGGGGTGGAGGAGGGGGGGTGGAGGAGGGGGGGGTGGAGGGGTGAGGGGAAGGAGGGTGGAGGGGTGAGGGGAAGGAGGGTGGAGGGGTGAAGGTGAAGGAGGGTGGAGGGGTGAGGTGAAGGAGGGGTGAGGGGGGTGAGGTGAAGGAGGGGGGTGAGGTGAAGGAGGGGGGTGAGGTGAAGGAGGGGGGTGAGGTGAAGGAGGGTGGGGGGTGAGGTGAAGGAGGGTGGGGGGGAGGGTGGGGGGGAGGGTGAAGGTGGGGGGGGTTGGGGGGGAGGGTGAAGGTGGGGGGGGTTAAGGGGGGGGTGAAGGAGGGGGGGGCGGGGGGGGTGGTGAAGGAGGGGGGGGGTGAAGGAGGGGGGGGGGTGAAGGAGGGGGGGGAGGGAGGGGGGTGAGGTGGACAAGAGGCCAGAGTTAGAGGAGGTCCCCCAGATGTTCAGCATTCACTGTCTGACCACTTGAGCAGGTTAAGGGAAAACGGCCCAAAGGGTAAACCTGGAGAATTGGAGTAAATCCCCCCCCCAGCTCCTGCCGAGTGGGTCCGTGAGGCAAAGAGTTAGCGGCTACAGAGGAAAGTTAGGAAATCACGGAGAACATTAAACTCTGGGCAGTTGTGGATTTGTGAGGAATGTGACCCAGTCCAGGTTTCCCACTCACCGGGTAGCGGAGAAACAAACACACCAAGACCGGGATCAGCATCCTTCTCCTCCGCCTCCTCTCTCCCCAGTGCTGCAGATTGATTCTCCCGCCAGGAAAAGTTAGGCAAAATGTTCCAAACTTCAAACTGTGGGATTCCTGGAACCGCACAGGCAGCGAATCCAACTTCCCGGAACACTGGCAAAAACATTCACATCCAAACCAAACTCTCAGCGATCCCCAAACAGGAGCCGGTGCCGATCCGACCCGACCCGACCCGCCCGCCCGCAGCGCGGAAGGAAATGAGTCAGTCAGGAGCTCACACACTCTCCCGGCACCCAACTCACACCCACTCACACAGGGAACAGAGACTGCGGAGGGACAGCAACTCAGAGGGAGCGGGGCGGGGGGAAAGGATGGGGGGGGTAGGGGGAAAGGATGGGGGGGGGTAGGGAGAAAGGATGGGGGGGGGTAGGGAGAAAGGATGGGGGGGGGTAGGGGGAAAGGATGGGGGGGGGTAGGGGGAAAGGATGGGGGGGGGTAGGGGGAAAGGATGGGGGGCGTAGGGGGAAAGGATGGGGGGGGTAGGGGGAAAGGATGGGGGGGGTAGGATGAGGGGTGGTGTATGGGAAGGATGGGGGCGGGAGGATGGGAAGGATGGGGGCGGGAGGATGGGAAGGATGGGGGCGGGAGGATGGGAAGGATGGGGGGAGAAGGATGGGGGAGAAGGATGGGGGGGAGGATGGGGGGAGAAGGATGGGGGGGAGGATGGGGGGAGAAGGATGGGGGGAGAAGGATGGGGGGGGAGGATGGGGGGGGAGGATGGGAAGGATGGGGGGGGAAGGATGGGGGGGGAGGCATGGGGGGGGAAGGCATGGGGGGGGAAGGATGGGGGGGGAGGCATGGGGGGGGAAGGCATGGGGGGGGAGGGATGGGGGGGAAGGATGGGGGGGGAGGATGGGGGGAGGATGGGGGGTGAAGGATGGAGGAGGATGGGGTGAGGATTGGGGGGGGGAGGATGGGGGGGAAGGATGGGGGGAAGGATGGGAAGGGAAGGATAGGGGGGGAGGATGGGAAGGATGGGGGGAAGGATGGGGGGGGGAAGGATGGGAAGGATGGGGGGGAAGGATGGGAGGGGAAGGATGGGGGGGAGGATGGGAAGGATGGGGGGGAGGATGGGGGGAGGATGGGGGGAGAAGGATGGGTGGGAGGATTGTGGGGGCAAGGATGGGAGGGGAAGGATGGGGGGTGGAGTATGGGAAGGATGGAGGGGGGAAGGATGGGGGGCGAAGGATGGGGGGGAAGATGGGGGCGGGAAGGATGGGGGAAGGATTGGGGGGAAGGATGGGGGGGAAGGATGGGGGGGGAAGGATGGAGGGGGAAGGATGAGGGGGGAAGGATGGGGGAAGGATTGGGGGGAAGGATGGGGGGGAAGGATGGGGGGGGAAGGATGGAGGGGGAAGGATGAGGGGGGAAGGATGGGGGGGAAGGATGAGGGGGGATGGATGGGAGGAGAAGGATGGGGGCGGGAGGATGGGAAGGATGGGGGGAGAAGGATGGGGGGAGGATGGGGGGGGAAGGATGGGGGGGTGGATTGGGGGGGGAAGGATGGGGGGGAAGGATGGGGGTGAAGGATGGGGGGAAGGATGGGGGTGAAGAATGGGGGGGAAGGATTGGGGGGGAAGAATGGGGGGGGAAGGATGGGGGGGGAAGGATGGGGGGGGAAGGATGAGGGGGGATGGATGTGAGGGGGGATGGATGGGAGGGGGGATGGATGGGAGGGGAAGGATGGGGGCGGGAGGATGTGAAGGATGGGGGGAGAAGGATGGGGGGGAGGATGGGGGGGAGGATGGGGGGGGAAGGATGGGGGGGTGGATTGTGGGGGGAAGAATTGGGGGAAGGATTGGGGGGGAAGGATGGGGGGGATGGATTGGGGGGAGAAGGATGGGGGGGAGGATGGGGGGGGGGAGGATGGGGGGGAGGATGGGGGGGAGGATGGGGGGAGGATGGGGGAGGATGGGAAGGATGGGGGGGGGAGGATGGGAAGGATGGGGGGGAAGGATGGGGGGGAAGGATGGGGGGGGAAGGATGGTGGGGGAAGATGGGGGCGGGAAGGATGGGGGGAAGGATGGGGGAAGGATGGGGGGGGAAGGATTGGGGGGGAAGGATGGGGGGGAGGATGGGGGAGAAGGATGAGGAGGAGAATGGCTGGGGAAGGATGAGGGGGGGAGGATGAGGGGGGATGGATGGGAGGGGAAGGATGGGGGCGGGAGGATGGGGGGAGAAGGATGGGGGGGAGGATGCGGGCGAGGATGGGGGGGAAGGATGGGGGGGGAAAGGATGGGGGGAAGGATGGGTGTGGAAGGATGGGGGTGGAAGGATGGGGGGAGGATGGGGTGGAAGGATGGGGGGGAGGATGGTGGGGGGGGGGATGGTGGGGTGGGAGGATGGTTGGGGGGAAGGATGAGGGGGGGAAGGATGGGAGGGGAAGGATGGGGGGGAGGGATGGGGAGGATGGGAGGGGAAGGATGGTGGGGGAGGATGGTGG
Organism: Cetorhinus maximus; assembly: GCF_964194155.1. Lineage (NCBI taxonomy): Eukaryota > Metazoa > Chordata > Chondrichthyes > Lamniformes > Cetorhinidae > Cetorhinus > Cetorhinus maximus. Next base: position 106,911 of record NW_027597055.1, read on the forward strand.
GGAGGATGGGAAGGATGGGGGGAAAGGATGGGGGGGGGAAGGATGGGGGGGAGGAGGGGGAGGGGAAGAATGGGAGGGGAAGGATGCGGAGGGGAAGGATGGGGAGGGGAAAGTTGGGTGGGGAGGATGTGAAGGATGGTGGGGAGGATGGGGAGGGGGAAGAATGGGGGGTGGAAGGTTGGGGGGGAAGGATGGGGGTGGAAGGATGGCGGGGGAAGGATGGGGTGGGAAGGATGGGAGGTGAAAAATGGTGGGGGGAGGATGGGAAGGATGGGGTGGGTGAAGGATGGTGGGGGAGGATGATGGCGGGGAGGATGGGGGGGCGTGAGGATAGGGGGGGAAGGATTTGGGGGTGGAAGTATGGCGGGGGGGAAGGATGCGGGGGGGAAGGATGGGGGGGAGGATGGGGAGGGGAAGAATGGGGGCGAAAGATGGGAAGGATGGGGTGGGGGATGGGTTGGAGAAGGATGGGGGGGGAAGGATGGGAGGGGAAGGATGGGGGGGGTAGGATGGGAAGGATGGGGGGGGAAGGATGGGGGGGGAAGGATGTGGGGGTGAAGGATGGGAGGTGAAGGATGGGGGGTGGAGGATGGGAAGGATGGGGGGGAAGGATGGGGGGGGGAAGGATGGAGCGGGGGAAGGATGGGAGGTGAAGGATGGGGGGGAGGATGGAGGAGGCAGGATTGGGGGGGAAGGATGGGGGGGAAGGATGTGGGGGGGAGGATGGGGGTGGAGGATGGGGGGGGAAGGATGAGGGGAAGGATGGGGGTTACGATGGGGGGTGAAGGATGGGAGGGGAATGATTGGGGGGGAGGATGGGAAGGATGGGGGGGAAGGATGTGGGGAGCGGATGGAATGGATGGGGGGGAAGGTTGGGGGGGAGAATCAGGGGAAAAGGATGGGGGGGGAAGGATGGGGGGGAAGATGGGGGCGGGAAGGATGGGGGGGGAAGGATGGTGGGGGAAGGATGGGGGGGAAGGATGGGAGGGAGGATGGGGGGGGAAGGATGGGGGAGAGGATGGAGAGGGAAGGATGGGGGGAAGGATGAGGGGGGAAGGATGAGGGGGGATGGGTGGGAGGGGAACGATGGGGGCGGGAGGATGGGAAGGATGGGGGGGAGGATGGGGGGGGAAGGATGGGGGGGTGGATTGGCGGGGGAAGGATGGGGGGGGAAGGATGGGGGGGGGGAGGATGGGGGGGGAAGGATGGGGGGGGAAGGATGGGGGCGGAAGGATGGGGGGTGGATGGGGGTGGAAGGATGGGGGTGAGGATGGTGGGGGGGAAGGATGAGGGGGGAAGGATGGGAGGGGAAGGATGGGGGGGAGGATGGGAAGGATGGGAGGGGAAGGATGGGGGGGAGGATGGGAAGGATGGGGGTCGGAAGATGGGGGTAAGGATGGGGGTGGGCGGATGAGAAGGATGGGGGGGGAAGGATTGGGGGGGAAAGGATGGGAGGGGAAGGATGGGGGGCGGATTGGAAGGATGAGGGGGAAGGATGGGGGAAAAAGGATGGGGGGGGAGGATGGTGAGGGGAAGAATGGGAGGGGAAGGATGCGGAGGGGAAGGATGGGGAGGGGAAGGTTGGGTGGGGAGGATGTGAAGGATGGTGGGGAGGATGGGGAGGGGAAGGATGGGGGTTGGAAGGTTGGGGGGGAAGGATGGGTGGGGGGAAGGATGGGGAGGGAAGGATGGGAGGCGAAGGATGGATGGGAGAATGGGAAGGATGTGGGGGGAAGGATGCGGGTG